>NW_017682876.1:0-9195 GCF_001879085.1 Nicotiana attenuata | reverse complement strand
AGGTAATAATAATGCTGTAAAGAGAAAATTTAAAGAATAATAATAAATACAAAAAATAGCAATGCATTAATAAAATCTTGAAAATGTCAACAAGTACGGCTCGATGACTCGAGCAATTATTTCAAAACAAAATACGTTCAAAAACAAAACACTGAAAATGTCTCAAATGCTCAAAAATTGCTTTAAAAATAATTAATGCTAATTGCCAGGCTACCTAGGAACTCGACGGGCCCGAGATGGTGCAGCAGTCCAATTCTTGAGAACAGCTCCTTTCTCCACGGTCTAAATGGTAAGGTCTTCCTCCTCCTCCTCCTCGACTATCGCACTGCAATCCATATCTTCTTCGTCTAGAAACAGCTTCCTCATGCCAGCTAAGACTTCATCTTCCTCAGACCCCCACATCATGTCAGTTTGATTAAACGTCTGGTGAAAATGTGGTACTAGTTGTTCCAGCATATAGTAAGGACCACGCCATGGTGGCCACCAATTCTGGTATTCCTTCCAAGTATATTCATACACAAGCCCGAAAGTTGTACCATGACGCTTCGGTTGTACTAGTTTGGTGATCCCTTGGAGGTTTTTGCCGAGACCTTTGCCAGGTTCATACCCTATCCATAGCAGTATGCTTTCTATCTTGTTGCTCCACCATTTATCTTTTTCAACTGCATTGACGCGCTCAATGCGATGGTATGTTTCTCCACCTAAGTTCATCCTATTCTCGATGACCGGAACGGTCTCATTGGTGTAGATGGGATTACTTCCATCTCCATGGATGACCACCTCCTGATGGTTCCATTCAAACTTCACAGCCTGATGCAGAGTAGAAGCCACTTCCCCAGCAGCATGTATCTAGGGTCATCCCAATAATAGGTTATAGGTACCAGATATATCCAGCACTTGAAACTCAACATCAAACCAGGTTGGGCCCATTTGTAGGCTGAGGTTGATTTCTCCAATTATGGCTCTTTGAGATCCATCAAACGCCTTCACATTCATGCTTCCTGCTCGTATCTCGTGCAGGCCTTTACCTAACCTCTTCAAAGTAGTCAGTGGGCATATATTGAGACTTGAACCCCCATCTATCAGGACCCTGGAGATGAACTGATCCTCAAATTGTACTATGATATGTAGCGCCCTGTTGTGACTTAGTCCGTCTGATGGTAACCCGTCTTCATGAAAGGTAATTTTGTGGCTTTCCAATACCTGCCCGACCATGTTGGCCATCTCCCCACTAGTGATGTTGGTGGGTACATAAGTTTCACTCAGCACTTTCATCAAGGCATTCCTGTGTGTTTCGAAGTTTTACAGCAGTGACAAGATGGATATCTAAGCGGAAAATATGTTCAAATGGTCAACCACAGAGTATTCTCTCGCTTGTACTTTTCTCCAAAGGTTATCAGGGCCAGTTTCAACAACAGGCGGCTTAGATGCAGCTTCTTTGCTTGTTCCTCCCAAGTGCTCAGGTGTATAAACCCTGCCAGTTCTAGTCATGCCTTGTGCTGCACCTGTTTCCTCCATTTTTGCTTTCCCTTTTCTCCTTGCTTCCGCAATATAATTCCATGGGATAGCATCAAAGTTGTAAGATGGCGTGGGAGCTACCATCACAGTGAAGGGTGTTGTTACCTCAACTTCAAACGGTGCTTGGGTTTGTACCACAACAGGTGTGAGGGTGACCGGAGATGTTTTAGGATCATCTCTCTCTCGAATGAGTCCAATTGACCCTTCTAGATCCCATTCCTCATCAGTTTCTATCACGTTCACTCCCTAACCTATATGATCCGAGAGAGGATTGTTACGGACATTTGGTGCAGCTTCCTTTGCCTGTAAGACCTTGGTGTCGATTAATGTCTGTATCTTGTCTTTTAGTGTGCTACACTCATCAATGGTATGGCCCTTCATGCCTGAATGATAGGCACACGTCTTGTTTGGGTTAATCCACTGAGAAGAAATTTCCATAGCAACGGTAGGAATGGGAGTGACATAACCAGCAGCCTTCAGTCTCTCATATAGTTGGTATATGGGTTCAACAATTGGAGTGTATTGTCTGGGTGGTCTGCGGTCGATGTTTGGTCTTGGTTTTAGGTAATTTTGGCAGGCGGGTGGTGGTGAGTGATAATTTGCTGGTTGGGTGTTATAGGCGTGGTAGGTAGTAGCAGGTTGTTGGTATTTGGGGGTGAAGGCTGGTATGTGGGTGGAGGTGTTAGGTATGTGAGAGGAGACTTTGGACCCTGGGCTACCATCACAGCACCTACTTCTTTTTTCTTTGAGATACCTCCTGATTGCAAGTCTTTATTTGTGACCTGCAGTGCTTCAAAATTAATCACCATTCCACTCTTAGTCCCCTCTTCTATTCTCTCTCCCAACTTGATAATGTCAAAGAATTTATGGTTTTCAATAACCATTAGCCTTTCATAGTACTGCGGGTCTTGAGCTCTAACGAAGAACTTATTCATTTGTTCTTATTCAAGTGCAGGCCTTGCTTTCGCAGCTTCAGACCTCTACCGAGTAGCATACTCGCGGAAGGTTTCTGTTGGTTTCTTCTTTAGATTTTGAATGTAAAAGACGTCTGGTGCATTTTCTGTGTGTAATATGAATCTGTCCATGAAGTCCAACACCATTCTTACCTAACTAACCAGCTTCTTTGGGTCCTAACTGATATACCAAGACAAAGCATCTCCTGTGAGGCTTCTCATGAACAACTTCATACGGATTCGTTCATCTTTGCCCACTCCTACAAGTTTGTCACAATATGTCCTTAGATGTAATTTCAGATCACCAGTTCCATCGAACATTTTAAACTTGGGAGGTTTGTAACCCTCCGGTAGTTCCACATCTGGCTGAATACACAAGTCCTCATAGTTCTGACCTTCAATGCCTTTATCACCTTCAACACTCTGAACCCTGCTAGTGAGCTTCTTGAGTTCTTCCGCCTTGTTCTTGATGAGCAGTTCTTTCTCGGTTAATTCAGGTATATATAGGGTTTGTTGTGGGGTTTGGGGTAAAGTTTCCACATATATAAGATTGCTTTGATGAACTCCGCAAACCTGGGCGTGTAGGTGGTCATTGGTTGAGTGTTGGGGATCAGGAGTCGGTTGTGGTGCGTTTTGGGAAGTGTGATAAGTGGTGGTTTGTGGGTACTGATTTGGATGATGATGGTGTTATTAAGGAGTAGGTAGTGGCAGAGGGTTAAGGTTCTGAGGAGGTGTGGGGTATTGATGGGGTGCAGGAGGATTTGGCGGTGGATTTTGGTACTGTGTGTTTTAGGGTGGTGCTGGGTTTTGGGTATTTGGATTTTGTTGGTTAATATCAGGGACTTTGGGGGTGAGAAAAAGGTTTACCAAGTTTCGGACCTGCTCAAGTTCTCCTTGTAACTCCAGGATTTTCTGTTCTAGACGTAAGACCAGTTCATTATGGGCCAGAGTACTTCGGCCATCTGAGGTTTCGGCGTTTTCTGCCATAGTAGCGTTGTCTTTTCTGATACCGCTAAAATCATCCATTTTTCCTTTCCCTTTGCTTCTGCCCTTAGGATCACTTGGTGGAGGAGGAGGTGGAGGAACTCTGGATCTAGTGTGATATGCGAGCGATGCCAGTATGCACGACCAACCTTGGGGAATGGGAATAATCAAAAGAAAGAAAAACAAAAAGGTAACCAAGTTAGTAAGGGGTATTGAAAGAATGCTTGCAATATTAAACATGCTTTTGCAAAATAACATAATAATTTGCGTCCTAGTTTAGGGGACCTCGTTGTACCCGAGGTAGGCCTAGGCGACACATAGACTTGGAGAAAATTGATGCCAATAATTGTGTCATTTCATTAATGCGAAAATGAGTCAAATCCTTATTAAATCGACAATAATGAGAAAATTACTAATGGCATTTGGCCTTAATACAATCGAAATCTAAAGCTAAGCTGGAAATCAGTAAAGAACATTGTTTCCTAATCTACTTGGGACCAGAAGGACCTTCCCCGTGCTTGGCTCTGTTGACTCCATCAATCAGGTTCCCTAGGTCGCGCATATCCAACAATAAGTAAGCCTTTGCTAGATGCCCTCCTTCACTGCCATCCATGTTTTGACAATCTGAAAGCCTCTTTCTCATCTTCCCTTCAAGCTCCATCAGTCCTTGTTCCAAATATTCCAATCTCTCTGTTGACTTAGTGGCAATTTCCCTTCATTCGTTGATTGCTTCCATATCCACTTTGTTTTGTTCCAGAAGCCTAGCTTCAGACTCGAAAACCCTTTTGCGCAACCTCCTATACTTGACCTGTGCTTCGGCAGCATCATCTACGATCCTGTTTTTCAGATTAATTCCCGTCTTGACGTCTCCTACTATATCATCTACCAGCCATTATGGGTAGAAATGCACATGACCGGCGTGATACCTGTCCGGCTCAATAGTTTCCTTTTCCACAACGACCTTTTAGTTCTATATATATTGTGCCTCGAACTTGAATGGAATGACGTCCCCTTTAAAGTCTGCTTTGTACTGGACTATGTTGGAAACCGAAGGTATAACCTGTTTTCTTTCTGCTTGTCTCATTACCTTTATAGGAGCATAAGGATAGATGCCCCTCAACCCGATCAGTACTAGATGAGTAGTCTCTCTTGACCTGATGATGAACTCACTACTAGGAAATCATTCAAACATCTAATGTACCTGCTCGTCTGTCAGATTGCTGAAGAAACGCACCCAACTTACAGCATTTCCAGGTTGTGCAAACCTGTCTGGGATAAATGTCATTTTCTTTGGGTGATGGTAAGCTCTGTATCATTCAGCGGTCGGCGTAGAAACTCTTGGCGATATTCTCCCCTCTAAAATTGTTCCAATAACCAAACTTGCAATAACAGATTACAACTTCGAAGTATCTGAGTCCCTGTTTCCACCGATCTAGAGCGCGGTACATTTCAGCTAAGATCATGGGGATGATGGTATAAGTTTGTCCCTTGATGCCTTCCATCAAAGTCCTGGCGACCATGGCTAGATGAGTATGAATCCTCCCCCTTTCATTGGAAATATCAACAACCCCAAGAAGCAGATGATGAACACATAAACTCGACGGTGCGTCCAACCCAAAGAAGTAATGGCGAGTCCCTCATGATGAAGAAGATATGACTTACTGTGCCCATAACGCTCATAAAGAAACTCAAATGGGATGTATGATTTCTTCAAACAAAGCAACTCATCATTTTTCTTAAAACCTAGCATTTATAGAAAATCGCGAGGGGTGCGATTCTCTGGCACTAGTAATCCTGGACTATCCCATGGCAACATAGCAAAGCCTCCTATTTCNTTAGCTCATTTTCAAGCTTAATGTGTGCCTTGCTTGAAACTTCCTTTCCTTTTTGATAATTTTCAACCCTACTTCCCATAGTAGGTTTCCCAATGGTTTCCTTCAAGTCCATTACTACCACTAGAAGGTCATCTCTCTCTTGTTCTACATTTTAAATCCTTTTCTTTAAGACATTTCTTTATTTCTTCAGGTTCTCAATTGACTCTCTTAGATCGACTGCAACTATTACTAGGTCATCTCTAGACTGTTCTGCTTCTCCTAGTTCAACTGTTAAGACATCTCTATCATTTACAAGACTATGATAAGCGTCGATTAGCATATTTGCCAAAGACATGAGTTTCTTAGGAGAATAAGATTTCAGATTTCTTTGAACATCCAGAAAATTTACCTCATCATCATCGTCATCTTCATCATCAGACTGGGCCATCAAAGCAAAAATTGAATCATACTCGGTTGATTCACTTTCTACTGCCATCATAGAGCTGTTACCTGGTTCATCATCTTCTCCAGATTCTCTTGATGAATCTCCCCATGCAGCAAGAGCTTGTCTCACAACATTGTCAACGGCGTTTATTCTATTGAAGCGTATGTCAGTAACCAAGTTCCTTTTCGCGGCTTTGTCAGAGTTGTTCTTGTACTGATCCTGCTATAGGAGAGGGCAATCCATGATGAAATGTCCTGGCTTGCCACATTTATGACAGAGATCATAATTCTTTGGCTTGCTAGAACTTCCCCTTTTTGGAATACCTCCATTCCTGCGAACCATTTTCTAAAATCTTCTTTTTAGGTATGCCATATCACCATCTTCACCACTTGACTCGTTGTTTTCTATTTTGAGGACCAGGTTCTTCTCCTTCTTGGGCTCTCTTCTTTCACTGTCTTTCTTCTTTTTCATCTCATATGTTTTTAGATTTCCAACAAGTTCATCAATAGTTATCTCCTATAAGTCCTTTGCCTCTGTAATGGCATTCACTTTGCTTTCCCAAGAACTGGATAGCACGCTTAAGATCTTTCTAACCAACTTGTTTCTTGGAATAGTTTCACCAAGGGAGTGATGCTCATTAAAGATGGAGGTTAACCGGGTATGCATTTCTGAGACAGATTCATTGTCTTGCATCCTGAAGAGCTCGTATTCAGTTGTGAGCATGTCGATTTTGGATTTCTTGACCTGTGTTGTTCCTTCATGAGTTGTCTGCAGGGCTTCCCAGATTTCTTTGGGTGACTGACATGCTGATACCTGTTGTATTCATCCGGTCCAATACCACATACCAGAATTTTCTTAGCACGAAAGTTCTTCTCTATGACCTTTCTATCTGCATCGTTGAATTCTTTCCTTGTCTTGGGAATGGCTACTGGTGGGTCGCCAAGGGTTTTGGTAGGAACAAATTGTCACGCCCCAACTTTGGGAGGCGCGACAAGCGCTCAATCGAGTGAACCCAACTAAGCAAGCCTTATTAACACTTTTCTACCCAACTCAATATGATTAAGGATACCATGCTTCCGTTTATTTAGACAACAGTAAATATCGAACATTCACATTGTTAGTTCATTTTTATATCACAAATCTTAAATCATGGCTAAGCTTCCAAGATTTCATACAGTTATAGTTTAGAAAAACTAGAGTATAGAGTTACAACACAGTTCATTGACCCATCCAACACCCGTACATAACCCATACAAACGTCTACGGAGCATCTATGGATACAAAAGATAATTATGACAACGCCGGCAACAAGACCCCGGCTATACCTCAAAAGTGGAAGTCTACACCAAAAGATGTACAACATAACCCCTTGAAGGAGAAAGGGGCTCACCAAGACTTTGAGAGGAGGACACTCCGCTACGCGCGATCGGCACTGTCCGCTATGGAGCCACCTACATTCATTTAAAAATGTAGCGCCCCGGCAAACGGGATGTTAGTACCATGGAATAGTACTAGTATGTATAACTAAACACCATCTAGTTAGAAAGAACTTTCATAAAAGAATAAGGAAATCACAAGTATAACTCGAAAGCTTAAAACGATCACCACATCATCAAATAAAAGAATCATACAACTTTCACATAATTTTCCATTGCTTTTAGTTTGGGTCATTTCATACTGTTCATTATTGTTCGCAATACCACCTCTATCTTGAGCGGAGTCCGATCTCGACCCGATCGGCTAGGTTATCTCATTTGAGACATATACCTCAATCATAATCTCATTTTCCTTTTCCGGAATTCAATATCAGCACAATACCACCATGTGTGCGGCATGGCGTCCGATCCCGGCCCGATCGGCTAGGCCACCTTAACAGGTGTTGTTCCTTTCTCATTAATCATCTCGTTTCAATTTTTGTTTCACATATGTCATTTCATAGGCACTTGGGGCCATAACTATCACATCATTTTTTGCACTAGGCCACATTTCACATCATTCCCAATTTCAATGTTAGCTTTGCAATTTAGGATAATAGGTGCACACAAGAGCAATTTAAATTGTAAGCATAGATAAGATTTCACATAGATGGCACAACAAACGCAGTTTCAATCTTGATTTAAGGTCTAAGCATTTCAATACATGATTCATATTCCTCGCACCTTTTTAAGTTATCAAGAATAGCACATTGATCATATTGAGACACACCTTTCACGTATATAAAGTTGCAGCACCAATTCATGTGAAACAACAATCAATACATCAATCCAACTTTAATCTTACCACATTTACACAAACACCAACGGAGCTCAATTTCTAAAAAGAGGGGGTTTTAGCCATACATACCTCAATAGAGCTTTCCTTAATATTCTTACAAAATTCCGAGACTCTAAGCAAATTCAATCTATTTTATAGGAATTACAAATTGAACTAAGAATTAGAGACATGATTAAGATTCTAGCTCATTTGAGCATATTATTAAGCACAAAGTGTGCATTGTGATCTTAGGACCCTTTTGTGAGAGATTTTTATCATCTTACACCCCAATTGCTATCTTTTTAACTCACAACCTCCCCATAATCTATTGTCACTCATGGATGCAATATTATCAACCCTTATACCCATGAACCCACTTGCTAATTACTTATTTTAATAGAAATTTCTAAATCATAGATTAGGGCACAAGTTCTTACCTCTTAGGGTGAAGACCTAGTAATTTCACTTGACAATCTTCAAAGATTTGGGGCAAGAATTGAGTTGAAGCTTGGTGGGGATCACTTTCTCCCTCTAGATTTCTTGCTCTCACTCTAAATGCAGTAAAATAACATAAAAAGGGTCTAATGGGGTGTTTTTAATGGGATGGGGTCGGGTTTTAAAAGTTAGAAAA
Organism: Nicotiana attenuata; assembly: GCF_001879085.1. Lineage (NCBI taxonomy): Eukaryota > Viridiplantae > Streptophyta > Magnoliopsida > Solanales > Solanaceae > Nicotiana > Nicotiana attenuata. The sequence goes on along the minus strand of NW_017682876.1, from coordinate 597 downwards.
TAGGAGCCCCGACACAATCTGCGATCGCATAATGGACATGCGTGTATTGGGTGATACCCTTTTTTGCTTGAGCCCGACCGGGTTGGGTCCGGTCCGGGGCAAGTCGGGGCCATCGAACCCGACCTGGATGCAAGGTAGAACGACGGCCACGTCTACAACCGAGGTCGAGTCATTTCGAGACCGTTGCAGAGCTCGATATGAGTCACCACCGGATGGAGAAACACACAAGGTCGGAAGCCGGACTCGTAACGGATAACCAAGCGTCGCCGGATATCTCGCCCAAACGTGATTTTCTCAACCACTTCAGGCCATTAAGGCGTAATTACAGGGATCCACGATGTAATTAATTTACCTACCTTATTTTTACCCTTAATCAGAATGTATAAAAGGGGAGAAGACCCCATAAAGAGGGCATCGGAAACCATTACACTACAGTACCATCTCTCTCAATTCTTGTACGCTATCAAGCACAATTGTTCTAAGCAATATTATATTCTGCGATTATTTACTTTAACAGCAATTGTTGAGTCTTTATCTTTTATTTCCTCAATCTAAACCTTTTGTATCTTTTAGTTCACGGTATCCTTAAAACCCCAT
>NW_017682875.1:4970-9197 GCF_001879085.1 Nicotiana attenuata | reverse complement strand
AAGGATGGAAAGACCAGAGTGTGCGTAGATTACCGTGATCTCAATAAGGCAAGTCCAAAAGACAACTTCCCACTGCCAAACATCCATATATTGATTGACAATTGTGCCAAACATGAGATTGGTTCCTTCGTGGATTGTTATGCGGGCTATCACCAGATTTTGATGGATGAGGAGGATGCGGAAAAAACGGCATTCATCACTCCTTGGGGAACGTATTGTTATAGGGTCATGCCATTTGGGTTGAAGAACGCAGGAGCAATGTATATGAGGGCGATGACCACCATGTTCCAGGACATGATACATCGGGAAATTGAGGTCTATGTAGATGACGTGATCATAAAGTCGAGGAAACAATGTGACCATGTCAAGGACTTGAGGAAATTCTTCGAGAGACTCCGCAGGTACAACCTCAAACTTAATCCAGCAAAGTGTGCATTTGGAGTCCCATCTGGGAAGTTGTTGGAGTTTGTGGTAAGTCGGCGCGGTATTGAGTTAGACCCGTCCAAGATCAAAGCCATTCAGGAGCTACTGTCGCCAAGGAACAAGAAAGAGGTGATGAGTTTGCTTGGCAGGTTGAATTACATCAGCAGGTTCATTGCCCAGCTCAGAACGACTTGCGAGCCTATCTTTAAGCTGCTAAAGAAAGATGCTGCGGTCAGATGGACGGATGAATGTCAAGCAACATTTGACAAGATTAAGGAGTATTTGGCTAGTCCACCCATGTTGGTCCCGCCGGAGCCGGGAAGACCCTTGATCCTTTATCTGACAGTTTTGGATAATTCTTTTGGTTGTGTACTGGGGCAGCATGACATCACAGGAAGGAAAGAGCAGGCAATTTACTACCTCAGCAAGAAGTTCACATCATATGAGGTGAAGTACACTCAACTTGAGAGGACGTGTTGTGCCTTAACTTGGGTAGCGCAGAAGTTGAAACATTACTTGTCAGCATATACCACCTATCTCATCTCTCGGTTGGACCCGTTGAAGTACATTTTTCAGAAGCCCATGCCCACAGGGAGGCTGGGGAAATGGCAAATCTTGCTTACGGAGTTCGATATTGTCTATGTGACCCGAACTGCAATGAAAGCACAAGCGCTGGCCGATCATTTGGCCGAGAATCCAGTTGATGATGAATATGAACCTTTGAAAACATACTTTCCCGATGAGGAAATAATGCATGTTGAAGAATTAGAACAAGTCGAGAAGCCAGGATGGAAATTGTTCTTTGATGGGGCTGCCAACACCAAGGGTGTCGGGATAGGAGCAGTACTGATTTCTGAGACAGGGCAACACTACACTGTCACTGCTCAACTTCGTTTCTATTGCACCAATAACATGGCTGAATACGAGGCATGTATCTTGGGTTTGAGATTGGCTATAGACATGGGTGTCCAGGAAATCTTGGTCATGGGTGAATCGGATCTTCTGGTACACCAGATTTAGGGTGAATGGGAGACACGAGATCTGAAGCTCATACCGTACCGGCAGTGTTTGCATAAACTTTGCCAACGGTTTCAATCAATTGATTTCAGGCATATTCCAAGGATTCACAATGAGGTTGCCGATGCTTTGGCCACTTTGGCGTCAATGTTGCATCATCTAGACAAGGCTTATGTGGACCCGTTACAAATTCAGGTCCGAGATTAGCATGCCTATTGTAACATGGTGGAAGAAGAGCTTGATGGTGAGCCGTGGTTCCATGATATCAAAGAATACCTCCGGATGGGAGTGTACCCAACACAAGCTACAGGGGATCAAAAAAGAGAGCAATTCGACGTTTGGCAAGTGGTTTTTTCTTCAGTGGAGGAGTGTTGTACAAGAGAACCCCAGATCTTGGATTATTAAGATGCATGGATGCTAAACATGCTACAGTTATCATGGCCGAGGTACATGCGGGAGTTTGTGGACCTCATATGAGTGGATATGTATTGGCAAAGAAGATTCTCCGAGCGGGTTATTATTGGCTTACTATGGAACGAGATTGCATCAGTTTCGTACGCAAGTGTCATCAATGTCAGGTACATGGAGATTTGATTCATTCTCCACCATCTGAATTACATACAATGTCGGCACCATGGCCGTTCGTTGCTTGGGGAATAGATGTCACTGGGCCGATCGAGCCAGCGGCGTCAAATGGGCACAGGTTCATTCTGGTAGCTATTGATTATTTCACTAAGTGGGTGGAGGCGAAAACTTTCAAGTCTGTGACCAAGAAGGCAGTGGTCGATTTTGTGCATTCGAATATCATCTGTCGGTTTGGGATCCTGAAGGTAATCATCACAGACAATGGGGCCAATCTCAACAGTCATTTGATGGCAGAGACATGTCAGCAGTTTAAGATCACGCACCGCAATTCCACCCCATATCGTCCTAAAGCGAATGGAGCGGTCGAAGCAGCTAACAAGAACATCAAGAAAATACTTCGGAAAATGGTAGAAGGGTCCAGGCAATGGCATGAGAAGTTACCTTTTGCCTTTTTAGGTTATCGCACTACTGTCCGCACTTCGGTAGGGGCGACTCCTTATTCACTAGTGTATGGCACTGAGGCAGTAATACCCGCAGAGGTTGAAATCCCGTCCCTTCGGATTATTGCCGAGGCAGAAATTGATGATGTTGAATGGGTCAAAGTTCGCTTGGAACAACTAAGTTTGATTGATGAAAAGAGGTTGGCAGCAGTATGTCATGGTTAGTTGTACCAACAGAGAATGGCAAGAGCATATAACAAGAAAGTGCGTCCGCGGAAGTTTGAAGTAGGGCAATTGGTGTTGAGGCGTATCTTACCTCATTGGGCTGAGGCAAAAGGAAAGTTCCCCCCGAACTGGCAGGGGCCATTTGTTGTAGCCAGAGTGTTGTCCAATGGCGCATTATGTTTGACAGATGTGGAAGAAAAATGTGTAGAAATGGCTATCAACTCTGATGCAGTCAAGCGATACTATGTATGATTTCTTGGTTTAATTGTACTTTATTGTATTTGGCATATTTTTGAGATTGAAATGACGAAGGCATTTTGTTCTGCTATCTAAACACTTTATCCTTTGTTACCCCTTTTGAGCCTCATTTACTTTCTTTCATACCCCTCTTTCGGAATCAATAACAACTTGGGAGCTCGCACAAGGAAAATCAGTGAAGAAATAAGAAAACACAGTGGAAAAGAAAAGAAACAAAAAAAAATAGAAGAAAAGAAGACAAAAGAAAAGAGGAAAAAAGGAAAAAGAAAAAAAAAAGAAAAGAAAAATGAAGCAAAGGAAAGAAAGAAAAGAAATGAAAAGAAAGTGGAAGAAAAGGAAAGATTGCAACAACAAAGTAATTCCTATGACCTGAACTACGTTTGACTTGATCCCGAAAGGGTACGTAGGCAGCCTCTCCCTGAGGTTCAGTCACATCAAAACAAAATCCCAAAAGTCCCCACGAAAGAAACTGGGGCAGCAGTTATGGTTGTGCAAGAAAGTTGATTCCGAAAGTTGTAGTTGTGAACCCATATTGAATTGTTTTAGAGCCTTTGATACCCTTTCTTTCTAATCCTATCCAAAAGCCTGCATTACGGTCCAAAGAAATACCTTTTGATCAATCTTCAGGAAGTGCCAATACGAGCAAGTAAAAGTGATTCACGTCAGGGGAAACACTCCGGTGCAAGAAAAAATGATAAAAATGAGAGAGTCTTATTGGTGAAAACCCTCACGGGCACCGTAAGGCGAAGTGAGGCGAGAGAAATCAAAATGAGAGAGTCTTACTGGTGAAAACCCTCACGGGCACCGTAAGGAGAAGGTGAATTTTTCAGACAGGCAAATGAGATAAGTCTGTGGTCAAAGGCTACTCAAGACATTGCAGAACGAGCAAGGTTTGGGTTTGGGGTGAAGATCAGGTTATGAAAGTCCAGAACAACAAAGGTGGCGATCAAAAGTTGATTGGTTAGACAGACTGGGCTGGTTAATCCTAATTGAATCCTTTCTTAAACAGGCAACTTTGAAACCAACTTATGTTCCTTGGCGTATATTAATGTTAGATTATGCTACTCATGATTGTTTTGAAATTTAAACTAAGTCCCATTTTCCAGGAGGGTCCTGAGAGTTTCCAGTCATACCTGTTTGGGTGCTAACTTTCCTTACGGAGGGTTTCTCCGAAATTTCTGCCCCTGTTTCAATCAAAGAAAAATCTTGTCAATTTTATAAATGGTGGCTAGTTGCTGGCATTCTTGCTAGGTACATCCCTGCTGCTGGGCTTCACTCC
>NW_017682875.1:0-4010 GCF_001879085.1 Nicotiana attenuata | reverse complement strand
TTAAGCTGCTGGTTCCTATTACATTACTGCTGCTGAACTTGCTGCCTCTTACTTATTCCTTATTTCCATTTCCAGGTATTTTCCTTGGCTCATAACTGAGGATCAACTGCTGAATATGTAATAGATTTGAAGTAATTTGAATGAAGGATACATTCAAGCTTGATCTCCCTGTTATTTTACTGTCTTTGTGTGTCTCATGCTTAGCTATAGGTGGTGATTAGGCTTCTCCTTTCTGAAATTATGTGTATAAGAGATTCCTATAGATTAGACATTGCATTACTTGTGTAATAATTGGACCGTAAGAACTTGAATTGTTCACGTCGGCTCCAGTGTTCCGGATCTGGTATATTTTAGAATTTTTTGCAGTTCCCAGTTATTTTTGAAGTCATAGTCGTGAGTCGGAGAGCTATGATTCAATTAATGAGTGCATAGTTTGACGAAACTCACAACTGAAGGTTCTATGTGTTTTATTGTTATTATAAGGAAATTCGATTGTTACATAACATGATAGGTATTTGAAAGTAATAAAAATGATTAGTAATTTGCAGATTTGAATTCCCTTTCATTAGTCATGTTCAGCAGTTCTCCCATTCAAACAATTAGTACATTGCGTCCTTTATTTAACCATAACAGATTTGGATCAAGGATGCGTGCTAAAATAATTTTAGTCAGTTAATTGGTGTAAACGCATAAAATCAGCACCTAACTAGCCTTCCTGTTTAACGAGATTGTATGGTATTGTGTTTTGGGCCTTGGTTTGATCGGGCCACAAGAACCGGGCCTGATGAAGGCTCAGTCAGGACTGATGCCATTTTGAGGGTATATCTTTGGGCCTGGCTCCAATTGGAGCCCATTTTACATCCCAAAATTGTATCCAAAGCTGGACTGCGATCGGACTGACGTTGGACCTTTGATTCATTCATATTGAGCCAAAGATTGGGCCAATAAGTTATTTTCACACCTAAATCGCATATGGGCTTGAGTACAACAGCCTATTTGCTTAAAAATTGGACTACTGACATACTTAGTTGTAGTTAGTTAATTAGGACACCTTTCAACAATTGGATTTAAGCCATAATTAGATTACAATTAGTTCATGGCATTCCATGTGTTAAGCTAAATGTCCTGTTAGAATAAATTGGAGATGCTCCGCGCCGAATAAAATCGTAAAATTGCGTGGCCCTCTTTAATTATATTTTTAAAATCCTTAGAATTCGGGATGGGCCGTTTAGCGAATTTCACGGCTTTCCCCAAAGATAATAACACAATAGCTACTTTAGGCGCATATTTTAAATAATTTTACCTTCCTAAATACGGGTGCACATTTATGTGACCCAAATCCAAATCTCAACGAAGTCGAAATGTGTCAAAAATCGCGGGTGCATTTATGTGACGCGGTTCGAGATGTGTTTTCACGACGTTGCAATTCTCTTGAAATAATAATAATAAAAGCGGTTCAAAGTTAAAAGCACATAGGTTAAAACATGTACTAAAATCGAATAAATACGCCAAATATGACAGTTAAGCGACCGGGCTAGAACCACGGAACCCGGGAATGCCTAACACCTTCTCCCAGGTTAACAGAATTCCTTACTCGGATTTCTGGTTCGCGGACTGTTAACAGATTCATAATTTCCTCGGTTCGGGATTCAACCAGTGACTTGGGACACCATTAATCTCCCAAGTGGCGACTCTAAAATCCTCATAATACATCCCATTCCGATTGTCCTTTAAGTGGAAAAACTCCTTTAGCCCTGCGGATGTAGGAAAAAGGAGGTGTGACAGATTGCTCGCCGCAACACGAAGTAATAAGGTGTGGGTTGTGGTGATAAGGGTGGCCGGGGTAATAAGGGTGGAAAGTGATCGAAATCACTATTGAAATATGAGAAAGTTGTGAAATCATTGATGTGAAAATGTTGAAGGGGAAATGGAGAGATTGTAAACTTGTTTGGCTTGATTGTCTCCTTTCATGTGTATTTGATTATTGATTCCATTACCACTTGTTACTTGTGTATTGTTTGAGTTTGCTCAGGGCAAGGTTTGTTCATACATACCAGTACAATTCAAATGTACTGACGTCCCTTTTGCCGGGGGCGCTACATTCGTGTTATGATTGTAGATGGATCCATAGCAGGTACTCCAGTCCACCGACAGTAGCTCCCCTCCACTTTCCGTCAGCTGTATTGGTGAGCCCCTTTCCTCTCGGGGCCCTGCGTGGCTCATGCCGCTTTTATTCCCGAGTCATGTTTTGGGTAATTGTGTAAGGTATAGCCGGAGCGTTGTTACCGGCAAGTATTGTATCATCCTTTGTATCCTTAGAGGCTCCGTAGACAGTAAATGTGGGTTACGAACTTATGTAAATATATATTTTGTATGTTGGGCGATGTAATTTGTAAACCTCATTAAGTAACCATGTATGATATGTATGTTTTGTAAAAAGGTGTTTTAATTATAAATGGCTAATTCCTTGATTAATGAGCAATGAAAATACGGGGTAACACGTGGGATACGAAAGGCACCCAGGTCCGCTTGACTGGGGCTACCCGGTCGGGCACCGGTCATGTCCCTCGGTTTGGGGCGTGACAAACTTGGTATCAAAGCCTAAGGTTTTAAAGTGTCCTAGGATGTCTCGGAGCCGTGTCTAGTAGAGTCCTTCTTATCGGTGTGTTGTCGAACACATCTATAAGTTGGAGGCTATTCGGATATTTAGGAATTTCACCCTTCTTTGATACTCCAATCGTGCGATAGAGCTCAAATTAGGGAGCTGATTTCCTCTCTAAGTCTTGTTCTCAAGACTGGTAACCTTGATACCATAATCTGCGAATTTGAAGCATGTACCATTGAGTCCGAGTGGATTGCCCAAGGACTTGTTTGGAGAATGTATTGAGCTGTGGATGGATTGGTAAAACATATCGCTAAGAGGGGAGTGTCCTTGTCCCTATTGATGTCTCTGCACCTCCAGATCATGTAGTATATCGGTATGTTACCTACGTACGTTAGGGATGTGGAGTCGAGGAGTATCAATTAAGCTATTGCCCTACCAACCTAAAGTCATTAAGGGAGTCAAATGAAAATTTCTACTCATTGTATATGTACATCCATATTGAAGAGTTCTCATAAACATGGTCTTAACAAGGTGTTGAATAACAAGACATTGCGTGTATCGACTCTTTGAACGAGACACACTATTCGTGAATCTAGTCTATTGTGAATTCTCTCATTTACATTCTTGTGGAATTAAGTTCTATGATTATGCCCTTGAATTGAGTTATAACTCTAGGGTTGATACTTCCCGCTTGCTCTTCCTAAATTCTCACCAAGGGACTATATCCGATGAATTTCTTAAGGAATCTTTTTATTTAATTGGACAAAATCTACTCGCTTGTGCCTATACATGCACCATCGTAAAATTTACCTATGTGGTGTCAAGTTCCATGCAAAGCATCCCAGCGTTGTGATCCTTCTCGAGTCACTCTTTTACTCAGTTGTGTATATGGCTTATATGGTTTGAACAGTCAATCTACTCTCTTGCGAATATCATCATGAAATCTTCTCACTGCCTAGTAACATAAGAGCATACCTTAACACCTATTACATGAGTGCATGTCAACCGAAATGGTCACCATGTGCATAAAGTCTCTCTGAAAATTGGGATCCTCACATCCCCGTCATAGGAAAATATTGTGTTGTCATAACTTTCGTATCCACTTGGGACATCCCGCATTAAGTAGCTCACTTTGTCCTAGTATTGTGGTTGCTCGTGACATGGTCGTATATTGCAATTGGGAGTTAACATAGCAGAAGCATGTCCAGCTCATAACAAATGTTTTCTTTTTCTTTACACCTCCATAACATGTGTTCATTGTGTTCTTTAGTTAGTGAATCCATTGTGCCAATTTTCCCACACTTGTTCGATAACCATGAGAGAACATATCCTTCCATGAGTCATGGTAACACTTCCTTTCTCGTAAGGACCCCTACTAGGCTCTCCGTCAAGACCAAGCACACCT
>NW_017682874.1:5344-9198 GCF_001879085.1 Nicotiana attenuata | reverse complement strand
TTCTTTTTGTGTAGCTTATTGTATTTAACCTGTGCCTCGGCCTTTTCATCTATGATCCTGTGACCTCGAACGAACCCAGGTTCACCCAGACCATCATGATTATCCTCCAACCAACCGGAATAGTAAGGAGTACAACCGGCGTGGTATCGATCTGGTTCGATGGTATCCCTTCCCATGACGATCTTGCAGTGCCACATATGCTGAGCTTGGCACTTGTATGGACTATCGTCAGCCTGGAAGTCAGCCCGGAAATGACTCATCTTGTCGACCCTAGGTACAACCTGCTTCCTACCAGCTTGCCTCATAACTCGGAGAGGGATGTAAGGGTACGTTCCTCTCAGACCGATTAATATCAGAAAAGGTGCGTCTCGGGATCGGGCGATGAATTCTTCAGTTGGAAACCATTCGAACATCCATTGTACTTACTCCTCGGTCAGATTATCAAATATCTTGAACTATCCTTTGGCATCCTCTGGCTGAGCAAACATATCAGGGATATAATTCATTCGCTTTGGGCGATGGAAAGCGATACGATCGTCCCAGTCCCTTCGTTGGATCTCTTGTCGGTATTCACCTTTTTGTAGATGCTCCATGAGCCACAGCTGAAGTAGCAAATTGCAACCCTCGAAGTGACTAGCTCCCCGTTGACATTTCTCTAGGGCTCGGTATATTTCGGCGACGATCATAGGTACAATGCTGAATAGTTGCCCTTCAATTCCTTCCATTAAAGTTTTAGTGGCCATGGCTAGTCGGGTGTGGATTCTTGCTTTCTTCATTGGAAACACAATCAACCCCAGAAACAGAACATGAATACAAAGACCCTTCGATGGATATGACCCAATGAGGTAATGGCAAACTCATCATGATAGGTACGGTAGGATTTGCTGTGACCGTACCTCTCGTACAAATAATCGAAAAGGATAAAGGATTCTTTGAGGCATGTCAGTTCTGGATTCTTCTTTAGACCCATCATTTTGAGGAAACCCCTACCTTTGCGGTTCTCAGGCATCAATAAACCTGGAGTCTCCCATACTAAGCCGGCTAATCCTCCTATTTCTTCTAGCAAAGGCGTCATTTCAATCTCCCCGAAGCGGAAGACGGACCTCTCACAATCCCAAAAGAGAGTAGCAGCTTCAATGATCTTGTTGTTGGGTTGGATTTCCTGGAGGGAGGGTAGATTCCCTATATATTTTCGGACAAGAGTCTGGTCACTGGAATGAAGATCTTTCCACCAGTTTAGCAATCTCGGGTGGATGTTGGTAACCATGCCGAACCTGGGGATTTCGTGCCTCATTATTTTCAAGAAAATAAGGTTAGGCCCTTTCCCCCACCGGAATCGACTATTTAACATCAATAATTAGCATTGAAGCATTTAGTTCTCCAAATAAATGCATAGAACGTGATAATGTCCGTCTGGGTTTCAGGGGAACCCGGTGGACTTTTGGATAAGGCTATCTTAAAGAGTTATTATGTGGACAACATAACTGACTCGGCTAGGTTTGACCATGATGCATGCACAATTTAAATAGAGTGAGGTTTCTATGGGGTTTTAGACTGGTACCCTTGAGCGGACAACTCAAGGGGGAAAGGCACGGAACCGTCGACTACACCGTTGATCGACGGGTTTTATCGCAAATATGCCGTTTCCGGATTTAGGGGGTGATAATATAGGAAGAGCGCAACAACTCATTATAAGCGTTGCTATGGTATTTGTTTGGCACGAGTGGAATATGATGTCGAGCATGATTATGCAACAATTAAAGGCATGTTGTCACGTATTTGCATGTTAAAGAAAGCAGTAAATACAACAGTTTTCGTGATTTAAGGCAGTAGTAAAGGAAAGCAGTAAAGAAAAGAAAAAAGGAGACAAGTCAGTTTTGCAATCGAAAAGAAAATTGAATGCTTAAAAGAAATAAACAAATAATTGTGCGTAAAGAAGCATAAATTCACAATAAAGGTCTGAAATGGTAAAAGCCTTAAAAGATCCCCAGCAGAGTCGCCATGCTGTCGCGCCCCCTTTGTTCTCGCGAAATCGGGTTTATGACATTTGGGAGGACAACTCATTCCTTTTGGGAATTGGGTTTGATTTAAAGAGTCGCCACCTAATGATTAGGGTGCATTAGGACACCAAGGAGGTTTGATTTGAGTAACCAGAGATTGGGTAAGGGCTTGAAATTATTCTAAGGGGAAGGTGTTAGGCACCCCTCAGAATCCACTAGTGTGATTCCCGGCCAGACTATTATTGTGCATTTGGGTACAATTAGCATATAGACAAATAAGGCTCAAATAAGAGGGGTTTTATCACATAAAGGTTTGAAAGTAAGCAAGGTTTGAAAGAACAATTAGGAAAGCTGATTTTTAAAAAAATAAAGAGTTAAAATGCTGAAAAGAAAGAAATAAAGAATAAAGGGAGGGGGTTCTATGTTTATTAATAATATGGACACAATGCCCGGTAATCACTCCTCAATGAGGGGCTACACGTGACATTATCGCGTGGTCATCAAATCCATATCTACCCTTCCCACCCCGTTAAGGTATTAAAGCGTGGAATGGTCTCGCTTACCTATTGCATGCTACTACGCGTCCCAATCCTGTCAGTCCCAGGGGCATTCAGGACTACTAATCCTAAGGGAGGTAGGGATGTTAGGCTTATTTGTGGTTTTAAAGGCAAAATATTCTAAGGCAACATGCAAAACATGTATAGCAAATTGGGGGGAAAGCACATAACAAGCAAAGGCTCAGATATACCCCCTTTAAACAAAAGAAGTACATAATTAGCATGACTTTCGCATACTAATTAAGGTCTGATTAAAAATTAAACATGCAAGGAATTAAAGGTTGAGGCAGACTGATTTATCACATAATTCAGATAAGAAGCCCGAATCAGGCCTGCCTGCTGGTTGTAGCTATTAACATAAATAGATTTAATTTTACCCTAAGGCTTGCCTAAGTGTTGAGACGAGGTCCTATAGGCATGATATCTACTGAATTCAGAAATAGTAAAGCTTGAAATAAACTGTTTGAATGCATACTCGTTAAACATGCTAAGTGGGAATCGGATTATTAAAAGAGAGGCCAGATTTAAACGAACTGATTATTAGCTCTGCAACTGACAGCACCCTTATTACTGATTTTATAACCATATGTGAATGAAGCGGCTCAGATTCGATTAAGAGTTCCTATAGACATGCTTTCTAAGCGTAATTGATTTTGAACGTGGTGTAGAATACAGAAGACTTGTTTTAAAACTTATGCACATGATATCTAGGTGCTGAACTGTTTGAAAACCTACGAACATGGTATCTAAATGCAGAAATTGTTTTAAAACTATAGGCATGATTTCTATATGCAGAAATTGTTTGAAACCTATGAACATGATATCTAAATGCAGAAATTGTTTGAAACCTATAGGCATGATTTCTACCCTTTTTGCATACATAGTTACCCACCCTTTTCACTAGCCATCCCCAAGAGTTTATTACAAATTATTACAGCCCAGATTAAAGTAAAAAAATACATCAGAAAAATATAAATAAAAGTACAACCAAGGAGAGCCTGATTCAGACTTCATGTCTGAAACATGAGGTAAACCAACTCCATGAGATCATGATCCAACGCCTTTCTCCCACTTGAGTGTGTCAAAGTTCCCTAAGAGCCTCAAAGGGACTCCGGGCAATGCTCACACCCAAATGTATTATCTGGGACAAGTGCAGTGTGGAAGGGCTAGCCCTCAAGTGTCCAAGTTCAGAGGGAGCTCAAAGGGTCCCAAGGCAAGGCTCACAAGAGGGGGCAGACTAAGACTAAGAGTGGCAAGTGTATATAGAGTGCTAAAAGGGAAAGAAGGGGGAATCGAA
>NW_017682874.1:0-2193 GCF_001879085.1 Nicotiana attenuata | reverse complement strand
TTACAGAGGTAGTAATAGGTCGTTATTGACGTTCCGACGAGATTTTATTTGTACGTACTTACTATGCATTGCATTTATTTATACATGTACATTGACCCATGACCAGATGGCATTATATACACGTATATATATATGTGTGTGTGTGTGTGTGTGTGTGTGTGTGTGTGTGTGTTGTGTGTGTGTGTGTGTATGGGATATGGGAAAAGGTTACGTCATTATATACGCACCACCACCTGATCAGCTGGTATATGTTGATGATTTTTCCCACAGTGACCGAGATGATATGATGGGATGTCCTCATAGGGTTGATGATGTTATGAACACATGTACCTACACATGACATGACATTCATACGCATATGCATGACACTATGAGTGTTTCATGATTTACAAAGTTATTCAGACTTACATGTCGAGTCTTTCACTCCATGTTTCTCTCATGTCTATTATTTACTGATTTTCATTCCTTACATACTCAGTACATTATTTGTACTGACGTCCCTTTTGCTTGGGGACGCTGCGTTTCATGCCCGCAGGTCCTGATAGACAGGTCGAGAGTCCTCCAAGTAGGCTATCAGACAGGGGAAGATGTTGGTGCGCTCCATTGCTTCGGAGTTGCTTATTTGGTCAGTATTATTTGGACGTGTATTGCTTGTAGACAAATGTCCGTACGTAACAGATTGTATGGTCTCGTTGGCCTATATTTAGTTGGTATTACATGTTTTATTCTCGTTATCCTACAGTAGCCTTTCCGTCTCATTTTCCTATGATAGCATGATACAAAAAGATATGTTACATTGGTACTCGGTTGAGTAGGGTACCGGGTTCCCGTCACGGCCCATCAGTTTGGGTCGTGACAACTCATGAGCAAGAATGGTTTTGACAGGCCTATCGGGTCCAAGGATGCACCAAGGTTATCTGAATACAACTTCAACGTCGATGCTGCCAGTATTTTATCGGCCATCGGATGTATTAATGATACTAAGTGGCCTCGACCATTGCAGTCCGATCCTGCCCAAAGAGACCCCAATCTAATGTGTAAATCTCATGGCACCCACGGCCACAGAACCGAAGACTGCCGACAACTGAGAGAAGAGGTAGCCCGGTTATTCAACAACGGGCACCTTCGAGAATTTCTGAGTGATCGAGCCAAAAATCACTTCAGGAATAGGGACACCAACAAACAGATCGAGCAAGAGGAACCTCAGCACGTCATTAACATGATTATCGGTGGAGTTGACATCCCCCAAGGGCCGATGTTAAAACGCACTAAAGTATCCATCACAAGGGAAAAACAGACTCGAGACTATGTACCGGAGGGAAGCATATCTTTCAACGACGAGGGCGCTGAAAGCATCATGCAACCACACAATGATGCACTGATAATATCTGTACTCATATATAAATCTCGAGTTAAGTATGTGTTAATTGATCCAGGTAGCTCGGCCAATATCATCAGATCGAGGGTCGCGGAACAGCTGGGTCTGCAAGACCAAATAGTGTCTACAGTCCGAGTCTTAAACGGATTCAACGTGGCTTGCGAGACAAATAAAGTGGAGATAACCCTACCAGTAAACATCGCGGACCGTTCAGGACACAAAGTTATACATGATCGAAGGAGATATAAGGTAAAATGCTCTATTCAGGAGGATGGATTCACAACAAGAGGGCAGTACCCTCGACACTACATCAGGCATTGAAATTTCCTACATCGGGCGGGATCAAAATAGTTTACGGGGAATGAGGTGGTCCCGATATCTGCACTTTCAACATCGAAGAGTCTGAGTTCTGTGAGCACGTGATTTTTGCCCTATATGAATTACTCCCATAAACTCAAAACAAAATAATTTCTTTCATTGTTTGCAATTTTGTGGATTTTTGTGGCATTTTTTGTCAATTGTCTACATTTGTTTGTGCACGTTTATTTCATTCAATTAATGAAAAATACAAAAATATGTGCATTTGCATTTAGGATTTAATTTAGCATTGTAGGATTAATTAAGTAATTAAGTTATTTTATGAAAATGGAAAAATCAAAAAATAGCTTATTTTGCACTTTTAATTTTAATCTTTGAATTTTGGTAGTTTTCCTTTAAATTTAGGATTTTAATTATTATTTAGAATTAATTAGTATTTTTTGATTAGGCTAATTTGGTTTTATGATTTAATTTAGGATTTTATTTTCAATTTTGAA
>NW_017682873.1:6528-9198 GCF_001879085.1 Nicotiana attenuata | reverse complement strand
TTCCGATTGCGCTCCTAAGTCATAAATCATCCCCCAAAACTAGTCGAATCATCGGAAATCCATTCCGAGCCTTCTAACTCATAAGTCAACATTCAGTTGACTTTTCCAAACTAACCTTCTCATAAAGAGACTTATTGTCTCATTTCTAACCGAACTCTAACCGAATTACTTCAAATTCTCCAAACACATATAATGAAACATATAGAAGCATAAAACGGGGAAAACGGGGTGGTAACTCCCGTAACGACGGGTCGGGTCGTTACATCCTCCCCAACTTAAACAAACGCTCGTCCTCGAGCGTATCCAGAGTTGTTCTAGAAGCCAACCAACAGCTGAACGATCTTACCAATTATACACCCGGGGTGATCCCACGTCACCCTTTCTCGCATAGGTCCGATAATACAACATGGCTGAAATTTTCACAGTCCATCTAGTCCATAAACCATAGAACCGCACTGCACTTTCCGAAATCATACACAAGATCAGAACCTCACATCTATATTCAGAGTAAGCCCGAACCAGCTGTAATAACCCATACTTGCACCCTCAGGTGAAAACATATGATATACCGCCTAAACCAAACACTCGGAACTATAACTTCTATTCACAGCAGTTGTCCCCAGCAACCAATTACCGGCAGAGAACCTCTCACTAGCTAAAGCCTTATTCCAACACTCTCATATACTGCCAACGATGAATGAAACACGCTATAAACCGTAATCATCTCTCAGATCAACCGTTCATGGAACCACTTCCCTTGACTGATATCACAACAGATTTTCGGGTCAAACCTCGGTATTATCTTCCTAACAAGCTGAGATCAAATCTATCCGTATGCATTGATGAACCCAACGATCACCTCGAATCCAACACCACTCTGGTGATATGATATCTCCATACAGCCTAAACCACAACCTGCATAATACACGCACCCGTAAGAAACGGTCTGAACATGCTCAAATCGGGACAAACGGCTCCAACGAAAGAGCTGTACCTCAAGTTCATCAATACCATTACAACACAAGGCTGAGACTCCGTCTCGCATCGTAGAAATATAACAGCTGAATCTACCTCGAAAGGTCATAAATCCACGTAGCCTCGTTACAATACGCGATTCTATCCCAACACTGTTACACATGAAGCGCCTCAAGACACTGTGAATCAAAATTCAACAGCCACACACAATTGATGTCTGACACTAACGCAATTCATCACACCCACGGTGAAACAGATAACACACGACACGCAACCTGATAGGCCATACCCAACACTCAATTTTTACCGAGCGACACGCAATTACTCTTCCCGCTCGACCTCCACTATGAATCCCCTAATAGAACTGCACCACGTGTGCCCATAACCAGCAAATCATACGCCTCACAGCACAGAAAAAGTAACTCCTAGATCTCCCCAGCTCACTAACAAGTTCAATAACGATCGAATTAACCTGTCCCTCAACAATACAACTTGGGACTAGCCAAGCTAACTCAAGCTACATACGTAGCCACGCTGGCCTGCCAACGAACTCAATACTAAGTAGTCCGAAGCTGCTCCTTCCACTATTATAACCCCTGCCAGAGCCGTACGGTACGGTGTCCGGCACCAATTAAGTACCGAAATCCACAATCTCTCCCGGCAATATGTCCGGCCACAAGAAATGCATCCGAACAGTCCCTTAATACTGGAACTGAATCAATGCTAGAAGCCTCCGCACTGGCATCCGCCACGAAGGCCCAATCAAGAACATCAATCCTTTCCGGCCATCCGCTGGTCCTTGAAATATAAACCATTCAACTAGAACATAGTCTAATGCACCTTGCCACGCAGCCTGTGGCATTTTTCGACATAGCCCATAATGTAATAGTTCAAAATCTTCCAACACTAAGAGAACCAGTCTGAATTCCAACATCACAACATAGCCTGTACATCAGAACTCCATATAACACACAAATCATCATACCTGATCCCAATTTCCACCGTGCGAATACATGCACACATTTGATACTCCTTCATTCCACGGCAGATACTCGATATTTACCTGTGCTACCGAGCAAACTCGAATACCACCAGTGGACCCAACAAGAACATGCCGCACTACTGCCGAAATATAATCAGTTTAATCACATTACCTTTTTTTTTGAGACATATACTCTCAACAAATCACTTCCACTTAGCAATATCATTTTCCCCAATCATCCGAAGATCATTTATCTAATCACTTAGGAGGAATCACTACACATCCCATGCTCTGCATGACATACACAGGTTCTTGCTCAAATTCTTACAATACTGACACGACGGATGAGACCTGTACACATTCATAACTACTACCGAAACAAGAATTCATTAGTTCTATATTCTTGGCAAGAACTATCACCTCATTCTGAGCCAAACAATGGTCTTAGCTCTTTAATTTTACTTCATATACTCAGATTGCACTGATCTCAAATTCAATGATCTCGTCTTACCCAGTACAAACTGTTCGGGCAATAAGCCACTCCAGACATAATTATAAGTCGTATATGATGCCCCAATGTGCCAATAGGCTACCAATTCGAACGCAATACAAAAGAAAACGAGCTCTGGAAGGAACTACCGAATCCTACGCACTAATACAGACTTTCCTTGGAAAAAAGGTAGCAAGGCATACAAAGATAGCGTATAGAAAAC
>NW_017682873.1:0-3920 GCF_001879085.1 Nicotiana attenuata | reverse complement strand
CGAAATGCCACAAAGTAAAGCTAAAACTAACAGTCCAACACCTAACTACGAACTAACAGCAAAACAACTCAAAATATATCATTCAAGTATAATGTAAAGATGCAATGCAATGCACATGACCGCTACGACGCGTAGCCCGATCCTTTTAACGTCGACGACGCTCACTGGGGGTGTGTACAGACTCCGGAGGGGCTCCTTCAGCCCAAGCGCAATATAATCATACGATTCGCTGCGGCGTGTAGCCCGATCCATACTCAGTCCACAATATGCATATGAGTCACGTAACAGATTCAATTAATTTCCCAATTTCCAATTTATTAAGAAGAATATACTTTAGATATTTAACTTCAGGAAAAGTGACTTAGCGCTTCATAACAGTGATTAAACACAGGACTGAGATCAATGATTATACAAAGCATGCTATCACAATGACATTCATCCTCTAAGGATGCTACAGATCGGCACAAGGCCCCAAATACGGCAATAAGCCCAGATATATTCAATACAGGGTGCGAATCAGTCACCAATATAGAAACATTCTTGTTCGGGATGGATTAAGTCTCGATCCTCAGTCATAACCAATCCCGCACCTTCCTGAGGTGCGAGTCACGCCCTACAATAGCGTCACAATGTGATAAGCCGGGGTTTCAAACCCTCAGGCCATCATATACACCAACTACTCACCTCTATCCGGCCGTAGAATGGTCCGCAATGCCTTTTCCTTTCGTATCGACCTCCTCGCGCGTCGAATCTAGTCAAAATCACAACGAATACATAAATATGGGTTAAAGAAACATAACCCAATCAAAAATACTCGAAAAGTACTAAAATTCACGAAGTTGGTAAAACCCGAACCCCGGGCCCACTTCTCGAAAAATTCCGAAAATTACACCAACGGATTCCTCGTCTCGCCACGAGTCCGTGCATATAAAGTTTACCAAAATCGGAGCTCGTTTGACCCTCCAAATTCCATTTTTACATCACAACTTTCCAAGCCCTAGCTTGACCCGTTTTTGATGAATTTTCTACAATTTACATGTAATTTCTACCATAAATTCGAATATTTAGGCCAAGGAACTTACCTCCAAGTGATTCTCAGTCAAAACCCTCGAATTTCCTTGTTCAAAGCTCTTAAGAACGTCAACAATGGAGGAAAAATATGAAAGGGTCGCGGATGAAATATTATTTTAAAACCCTTCTGTCGCCCAGCGATTTTTCGCTTCCCGCTTATGCGGGACCGCTTCTGCGGCCATATGACCGCTTATGCGGTTTTTCATTAAATCCTTGGCCTTCCGCTTTTGCGCCCAACCATCCGCTTCTGCGGATCTCACCATTCCGCTTCTGCGGCCTCGTTTTCGCCTATGCGGACACGCTGAAGCGATACCCCGTCCGCTTTTGCGGAATTACCCCGGTCCCTCATGGACCGCTTATGCGATCTCTTAGCCGCATCTGCGGAAGCACTTCTGCGGCTCCTTTTCTGCAGATGCGGAAATACCAGAAGCCAGGTGCACCAGACCTGCAACAAACATCAAGATTCTCCGTTTAACCACCCGAAATCACTCCGAGGCCCCCGGGACCTCAACCAATAGCACCAACACACCCCAAGACCTTATTCAAACTTGTTGCAATCATCAAAACACTATCGTTAACATCAAAATCATCGAATTACCACGGATTCAAGCCTAAGTTAAACTAAAACTTCCGAAACTTGCATTTGATCTAAAACTCGACCTAAACACCTCCGAATGATCTGAAACTTTGCACGCATATTAAAAATCACCTAACGGAGCTACTGCAACTCTCGGAATTCCATTCCGACCCTCGGATCAAAATCTCACCTACCATCCGAAATTCGCCAAAATTCAACCTTAGCCAATTCAAGCATAATTCCACACCGGACCTCCAAATTCAGTTCCGATTGCGCTCCTAAGTCACAAATCATCTCCAGAAACTGGTCGAATCATCGGAAATCCATTCCGAGCCTTCTAACTCATAAGTCAACATTCGGTTGACTTTTCCAAACTAACCTTATCATAAAGAGACTTATTGTCTCATTTCTAACCAAACTCTATCCGAATTACTTCAAATTCTCCAAACACGTATAATGAAACATATAGAAGCATAAGACGGGGAAAACGGGGCGGTAACTTACGTAACGACGGGTCGGGTCGTTACATCCTCCCCAACTTAAACAAACGCTCGTCCTCGAGCGTATCCAGAGTTGTTCTAGAAGCCAACCAACAACTGAACGATCTTACCAATCATATACCCGGGGTGATCCCACGTCACCCTAATTCGCATAGTCCCGATAACACAATATAGCCGAACTTCCACAGTCCCTTTAAGCCATAACCATAGAACCACGTTGCACTTTCCGAAAAAATCATACCCAAGGTCAGAAATTCACATCTATACTCAGAGTAAGCCCGAACCAGCTGTAATAACCTATACTTGCACCCTCAGATGAAAACATATGATATACCGCCTAAACCAAACACTCGGAACTATAACTTCTATTCACAGCAGTTGTCCCCAGCAACCAATTACCGGCAGAGAACCTCTCACTAGCTAAAGCCTTATTCCAACACTCTCATATACTGCCAACGATGAATGAAACACGCTATAAACCGTAATCATCTCTCAGATCAACCATTCATGAAACCACTTCCCTTGACTGATATCACAACAGATTTTCGGGTCAAACCTCGATATTATCTTCCTAACAAGCTGAGATCAAATCTGTCCGTATGCATTAATGAACTCAACGATCACCTCGAATCCAACACCACTCTGGTGATATGATATCTCCATACAAGCCTAAACCACAACCTGCATAATACGCGCACCCGTAAGAAACAGTCTGAACATGCTCAAAGCGGGACAAACGGCTCCAACGAAAGAGCTGTACCTCAAGCTTGTCAATACCATTACAACACAAGGCTGAGACTCCGTCTCGCATCGTAGAAGTATAACAGTTGAATCTACCTCGAAAGGTCATAACTCCACGTAGCCTCGCTACAATACGCGATCCTATCCCAACACTGTTACACATGAAACGCCTCAAGACACTGAAAAAGTAACTCCTAGATCTCCTCAGCTCACTAACAAGTTCAATAACGATCGATTTAACCTGTCCCTCAACAATACAACTTGGGACTAACCGAGCTAACTCAAGCTACAGACGTAGCCACGCTGGCCTGCCAACGAACTCAATACCAAGAAGTCCGAAGCTGCTCCTTCCACTACTATAACCCCTGCCAGAGCCGTACGATACGGTGTCCGGCACCAATTAAGTACCGAAATCCACCATCTCACCCGGCGATATGTCCGGCCACAAGAAATGCATCCGAACAGTCCCTCAATACTGGAACTGAATCAATGGTAGAAGCCTCTGCATTGGCATCCGCCACGAAGGCCCAATCAAGAACATCAATCCTTTCCAGCCATCCGCTGGTCCTTGAAATATAAACCATTCTACTAGAACATAGTCTAATGCACCTTGCCACGCAGCCTGTGGCATTTTCCGACATAGCCCATAATGCAATAGTTCAAAATCTTCCAACACTAAGAGAACCAGTCTGAATTCCAACATCACAACATAGCCTGTACATCAGAACTCCATATAACACACAAATCATCATACCTGATCCCAGTTTCCACTGTGCGAATACATGCACACATTTGATACTCCTTCATTCCACGACAGATACTCGATATTTACCTGTGCTACCGAGCAAACTCGAATACCACCAGTGGATCCAACGAGAACATGCCGCACTACTGCCGATATATAATCAGTTTAATCACATTACTTTTTTCTGAGACATATACTCTCATCAAATCACTTCCACTTAGCAATATCATTTTCCCCAATCATCCGAAGAGCATTTATCCAATCACTTAGGAGGAATCACTTACAC
>NW_017682872.1:0-9200 GCF_001879085.1 Nicotiana attenuata | reverse complement strand
ACAGAAAACTGTAAGTGAACACATTGGAGTGATGCTGAAACTTAAAATAGAACAGACCAGTTTCAAAGAAACAAGTAGAAAAGGCAGTAGTCTTGTAAAAGCCAAAGTGCAAACAGGAAGACAAAATACTATAAGTGTGAGTTCAGGAGAGATTGTGAAATTGTGAGGTCTGAAGTGTATTAATCGTGTAGTGGAGGATTATTAAAATTGTTTGTGCTTTGTGAAAAAGGGTCGTGTATTTATAGTGCAGAAAGAAGGCAGAAATAAAGTAAGAAAATAGTTTGAAAACTGATTGTCAATCAATTACACAAGGTTTCCCTTAATTAAGGAATTCAGATTCAAACAGGTAAAATCACTTAAGGAAAGGAATTAAATAAACACTTTCTGTAAAGCATGCAATTGAGGGCAAATACATAAAGGTTATTTAAGGACAAGGTTTTTGAAATATACGGTTGTACAATCTAAGGAAAGAAAATCAATTAATGGCCAAGAAATCTGAGGCCAGAGATTTTGTATGAATGAACCAAGTTAGAAAGATGGGAAAGGTTTTTAACTTAAGGAAAAATCAGCAAACAAATCAATTAGACCTATTTAAAAGGAATTCCGAATCAATCACAAGTTTGAAAACCTTTTTTGAAGAAAGATTCATCACATATAAAAGCATACAAACACGATAAACATGAAAGAAACTTGTCCCGCCCTTGTAAAATCAATAGAAAGAATCCAGTGTAGAAGAGTTTAGCAAAAGGTTCAACATTGTATGAAGACAAAGGTGTCCAAACTCAGTTCAGGGATTCAAAAATCAGTCAGAAAGAGTTAAGGGTTCTAAAAAATAAAACCCTAGTTCACATAATCAAACCTCGGCAGAATCCCTAAATTCTAGGGTTTCCACCTTGAATCAAATTCAGAGATGAGGAGGCAAGTAGTCGAAATAGGCTCAGAGGTTTCCTTCAAAAACCCATGATAAAACATGCAAACACAGTAGAAAGATTCAAAGAACATAATGGAAAATACTGGAAGAAACATGCTTTTTTAGAAGAAACTTAACCAAGGTTCAGTAGAGGAAAAAATAGCAAGAACACTTATGAACCCAGTAGGAAAACACAGTAGAAGAAACATGCTTAAGAAAGTCTTTTTATAGAAGAAACTTAAACAAGGATCAGTAGAAGGAAAATAGCAAAGAACACAGTAGAAAGGTATAGTATAGCATGACATAGTAGAAGAAATACCAGAACATAGTAGAAAGCATATGAGAACATAATATGTAAAACATGGTAGAAGAAACAAAAGCATGGAGCATATAGAACACAGTAAAGAACATTCAAGAACAGAGTGTAAAACTCAGTAAAAGAACATACAAGAACATGGTAAAAGAAAAAGCACAAGAACATAGTAGAAAGCATACGAGAACATGATATAGGAAACACAGTAAGAGAAACATACAAGAGCATGATACAGTAGAGGCAAATGCACAGGAATGACAAAAAAAATCTTAAAAATACTTAAACATTTTCGGTAAACTATTAGGGAAATTATTTGAAAACCCAAAGAGAGAACAGATACACAACGAATCTAAAGAAATCGGAGAGAACCTCGAAGGGTTAGGGTTTCAGAAGAACCCTAGAAATTGGTCTGGGCAGGATTTTAGGATTTGCGTCATGGGCGGGTAAAATTAGGATTTGGGCCGGTCCAATTGGGATTGAAATTGGGTTAGTTGGGGTGGTCGATTTGGGCTACAATTGAAATGAAATAGGGCTAGATTTTAAATAGCCACTTTTTCCCTTTTTATTTTATAAAAATAGTAAAATGATTTCTGAAAACAAATTAAGGGTGCTAAGTTTATTAACACTATATAAATATTAAATTAAAAATACTGGAATCAAATTTGGTAATGATAAACACAATTAATTCTTAAAATAGGCTAATATTGCAGTTATACACAATTTAGCTTTAAAAATACTAAATAAATTTGTAAAAATGTGTAAAAATTACCTTAACTATATTTTTGGAAAATATGAGAATAATATAAATTAGTCACCAAAATGATAATTTGAGGAATAATTATTGGGTTCTGTATTCCTAAAATAGGGCAATAATTTGATTTAAAAAATCTATTAAAAATTAGGCAAAATACTAAAACATTTGGACGCACTTATATATGCATACATATGCTGTTTTGAAAGTATTTTGCATATAAAAAATATACAGGAAAAAATTGGGTATCACCAACTGCCCCTCTTTACCCGGGAAGGATGAAATAGTTGTCGGGTAAAGACATCATGGCCAATTTTGCCCAAGTGAAATAATTTGAAGAGGTTGACCGTGCTCTAGTTCTTGAGCTGCCTACATAGCCCTGGTCTTACAGGAATTAGTCCATATGTAGTTTAGGATCTGGCGGCGGAACATGCCGATGGAGATCTTTCAAGAACGGACGCGATATTCAGGTTTGGGATGGATGGCTAAAGCCTAATAGGGCTGCGGGAACTGGAGTGGGATAGCTCCTGCTGAGCGGCCGTTGCTAGCCAGTTTACCTGCAAATAAGCAATACAAGTGTATATTATGCGAAAAAATTTAAACATGATACAGGTTCCCGTCAGACCATGAATGCTGTCTTTGGACGGTTAGGATGATGTCCTCAGACCATGATGTCCTGGGCCACGAAGTGTATGATAAAGAATTTGCAGGCCATGAAAAGATGCTCTCGGGCTAAGAGAATGATACCTCTGAGTTATGATGCCTCTGAGTTATGACGCCTTTGGACAATTTGGCAATCTATCAGCCCATGAAATGCAATAGGTGGCGATCTTTCCGCCCATGAAAGCATAAATAAAGTCGTGATATTTCAGCCGATGCAAGACATAAATAAAGGTGGCAATCTTTCAGCTGATGAAGACAGTGCTTAGTCTCGGAAGGCAGAATGGTAGCCTTATGGAATTCAGGAAATGCAGATGGAGACAGAGCTTAGTCTCGGAAGGCAGAATGGTAGCCTTGTGCAATGTAGGAATGCAGATGGAGACAATGCCTAGTCTCGGAAGGTAGAATGGTAGCCTTGTGCAAGAAATAAAAGGAGAATAGTAATAAACTTTCTTAGCTAATAGCTGGTAGCTGATTGTGATATTATGGCTGCTGGGGATATTGTATGCGGATAGCGACAATGAATATATGTGACAATTCCGAGAGTTGTGTTCCCGAATAGTGTGAATGAATAATATTTGATTTTGCGACTTGGGTGCCTGCATCCAAAGAAAAATCGTGAGTTTGTAAAGGGGAAAGGTTAGTTCGTATCCCTGCTGACTTTGCTTGCCCTGCTCGACTTTGATCTGATGACACAGTATGTATCATAGGGGTAGCGTTGCTGAACAGAGCGATTTCGATAATTAACATGCATGAGTTTGATAAAGATATAACGAAGTACATAAGAAATAGTTTTTAGATGAACCGACGACTGTGACGTGGTTCGGGACATTGCAACCTCTCTCTTTCCGGAATTTTGAGGGTCCTCCTCAAAATTCTGACCCAGTTTACTGGGTTGCTGCTTCTGATAGTTGTTTGCGATGATCGGCTGAAGTTACTTCGGAATTTTGAGGGTCATCCTCAAAATTCTGCCCCAGTTTACAATTGCGGGGGAGGGGGGGGGGATGAAAATTTTATTGAATTGTGACCGAACCCTTAAGGCTGCCTACGTATCCCCTCATAAACCGGAATCATGTCAGACGTAGTTTAAAGTACATCATATAGGAAAAGCATGAAGTTTCACATAGTAGCATTTGACTACATCTGAATTGATTGGTTTTGGCCAAACTTCTTCGTCCATTTCTGCAAGTATTAGGGCTCCTCTGTCAAACCGGGACAGTTGGTGTTAAAAAAAATACTTTAAAAAAAAAACTCCCGCATCAAGATGAAGCCGAAGGGAAATTCTCTGAAGTACATCATATAGGAAAAGAATGAAGTTACACATAGTAGCATTTGACTACATCTGAATTGATTGGTTTNGGCCAAACTTCTCCGTCCATTTCTGCAAGTATTAGAGATCCTCCTGTCAGAACCCGATGAACCATGTATGGACCCTGCCAATTGGGAGAGAATTTCCCTTTGGCTTCATCTTGATGCGGGAATTTTTTTTTAAAGTATTTTTTTAACACTAGCTGCCCCGGTGTGAACCGTCTTGGCTTGACTCTCTCGTTGAAAGCTATGGACATTCAGTTCTGATAAAGCTGACCGTGGCAAACTCCATTCATTCTCTTCCCATCTACAAGAGCTAGCTGCTCGTAGCGGTTTCTCACCCATTCTGCGTCATCGAGCTCAGCTTCTTGTTTGATTCTCAAGGAAGGAATCTCTACTTCGGCGGGAATGATGTCTTCCATGCCATAAACCAACATATAAGGAGTTGCACCAGTTGATGTGCGGACTATGGTGCGATACCCCAATAAAGCAAATGATAGCTTTTCGTGCCATTGCTTATGCTTCTCTATCATCTTCCTTAGTATCTTCTTGATATTTTTGTTGGCGGCTTCTACGGCTCCATTCATTTGGGGCCTGTAGGCTGTGGAATTCTTGTGTCAGATTTTGAAGGTCTCACACATAGCTTTCATCAAGTGACTGTTGAGGTTGGAGCCATTATCAGTAATGATTGATTTCGGGATCCCGAATCGACAAACAATACGGTCGCGGACAAAGTCTGCCATGAGTTTCTTAGTCACTACTTTGTATGATGCTGCTTCGACCCACTTGGTAAAATAGTCAGTTGCCACGAGGATGAATCTGTGCCCGTTGGAAGCGGCCGGCTCGATTGGACCAATAACATCCATTCCCCAAGCGGCGAAAGGCCATGGTGAGCTTGTTGCATTAAGCTCATTTGGAGGTACATTTATCATGTCTGCATGTATCTGGCAGCGGTGGCACTTTTGGACGTACTGGATGCAGTCCGTCTCTATGGTCATCCAAAAGTAACCAGCACAGGGTATCTTCTTGGCTAAGACAGAGCCGTTCATATGCGGACCACAGGTCCCGGCATGAATTTCCTCTAGTAGTTTAGATCCTTCTTTCGAGTCGACACGCCTTAGTAATCCCAAATCTGGAGTCCTCCTATACAGGATTCCTCTGTCGTGAAAGAAATTATTGGTAAATCTTCAAAGCGTGAGCTTTTGAGTAGTGTTTGCAAGCTCCAAGTATTCTCCTTTTGCCAAATATTCCTTGATATCATGAAACCAAGGTTTTCCATCTGCTTCTTCTTCGACATGAGCAGAATAAGCTGGCTGATTATGGATTTTCTCCTGAATAGGATCGATGAAGTTTGTATCTGGATGCTGTATCATGGATGACAGGGTAGCCAATGCATCGGCAAACTAAATCTGGATTCCATTAGTTTTAATTTGGGCATTTCATACTGTTCATCATAGTTCGCAATACCACCGCTATCTTGAGTAGAGTCCGATCACGACCCGATCGGCTAGGTTGCCTCATTAGAGACATATACCTCAATAACAATCTCATTCTCCTTTTCTGGAATTCAATATCAGCACAATACCGCCATGTGTGCGGCATGGCGTCCGATCACGGCCCGATCGGCTAGGCCACCTTACTAAGGCATTGTTCCTTTCTCATTAATCATCTCGTTTCAATCTTTATTTCACATATATCAATTCATAGGCACTTGGGGCCACAATTATCACATCATTCTTGGCACTAGGCCACATTTCACATCATTTCCAATTTTAATGTTAGCTTTTCAATTGAGGATAATAGGTACACACAAGAGCAATTTAAGTTGAAAGCACAGATAAGATTTCACGTAGATGGCACAACAATCGAAAATTTCAATCTTGACTTGAGGTCTAGGCATTTCAGTACATGATTTATATTCCTCGCACCCTTTTAAACTATCAAAAGTAACATATCGATCGTATTGAGACACATATTTCACGTATATAAAATTGCAACACCAATTCGTGTGAAATAACAATCAATACATCAATCCAACTTTAATCCTACCACATTTACCTAATCACTCACGGAGCTCATTTTCTAAAAGAGGGGGTTATCCATACATACCTCAATAGAGCTTTCCTTAAGTTCTTACAAAATTTGGGGACTCTTAGCAACTTCAATCTATTTTACGAGAATTACAAATTGAACAAAGAATTAGAGACATGCTTAGGATTCTAGCTCATTTGAGCATATTATCAAGCACTAAGTGTGCATTTTGGTTTTAGGACCCTTTTGTGAGAGATTTTCTTCAATCTTATACTCCAATTGCCATTTTTTTAGTTCACAACCTCCCCATACCCTATTACCTTTTATGCTTGCAAGAAATCCATTTTTATACGCATGAACCCACAAGCTAAGTACTCATTCTAGTGCAAATTTCGAAAGCAAAGTTTGGGGCTCAAGTTATTACCTCTTGGGGTGAAAGCCTAGCAGCTGTGCTTGAATTTCTTTAAGGGTTTAGGAAAGAATTGGGTGGGGACTTGATGAAGATCACTCTCTCTCTCTAGAACTTCCACTCTCACTCTATTTGCATTAAAATAACATAAAAGGGGTTTCATGGGGTGTTTTTAATGGGATGGGGTCGGGTTTTAAAAGTTAGAAAATAGGAGGCCCGACACAGTGTGCGATCGCATATAATGTAGATGCTGCCCGCAAAAGGGCCCGCAAAAATTGCTTCAAAAACTTGAACAAACTGCCCGGGTATGCGTCAAGAATGCGCTCCGCATACCTGTTCTACGATCGCATAATGCCCTGCAGAACTTCCCTTGGCAAAATTCCAAGGGGGTTATGCGATGACTATGCGGCCCGCATATTGATTATGCGAATTTGAACCGAAATGTTATCTCTATCTAAGTGAAGTTGAGCCTCAAAAGCGGGAACTTTAGATAGAGAACCCTTCCCCTCTGTAGCCTGAGCCTTCGCCCAAGATTTTAGCTCATCATGCTCACACCTGGCTCGGCCAACTTCATCCTAAAGGTGCTCCAGGGCCTCCGTCTTTTTTTTTGCGTGTGAAATAAACGAAGTGTTAGCCTCAGAAGCTAGAAGGCGGAATACACGCTAACCCGGGACAGAAATTTACCTGCTCCTTCAAGTAGCTCTGTAAAGTGCTTTGTATGGAGCCATACTAGCAACCCACGAAGTAACATATGATAAGGTGGAACCTGGGTCAATCGATGCATATACATCATATGAGGATACGGATAATATACCTGTAAAAACATCAGGCGATGACTCTTGATGTTGTCGTCCTGCCAAGGCATAAATGAGGTTTTGAGGATCGTTCGAGCTAGACGCTCCCCCTATGCCTCTACCACGACTCATCGGTGCTTGTGAACCTTGCCCAGGGGGGTGGATTGATGATGACAAACAAGATACCAATCCCCCTGGCTGAGCTATGCTTGCATCACCTCTCTTCGGACAATCCCTCATAATGTGGCCCGGATAACCCCAAGTATAACAAACACCAAACCACATACGACACTGCCCAGCATGTTGCTTATCACACTGAGCACATCTTGGCAAGAGCGGCCTCGTCTGACTTGACTCACCCCTATTTTGAGAACCTGAGGCCTTGGAATTCTGACCATGTCCTGAATATGTGGAACGATCAAATCTCTTACCGCCAAACTGAGGGGCGCGCTAGCCGATGGATGGGATAGATACCTCAGGTATTGTGGCTTCTAACCACCTCGAAACTCACCAGAAGGACTCGAAGACCTCACTTTCTTATTATGGGTCCTATCATGCTCACGATCTGCCCTCTGCTTCTTCTTACGCTCCTCTTCACCTGGAGTGTATGCATGAATAGAAGAAATATCCATGTCTACCTGAAGTGAGACCGGCATACTATCGTTAAGCAAGTGCGTCTCTAACCCCATCACGAACTAGTAAACTTGTTATTTTATTTCTTTA
This sequence comes from Nicotiana attenuata, assembly GCF_001879085.1. NCBI lineage: Eukaryota > Viridiplantae > Streptophyta > Magnoliopsida > Solanales > Solanaceae > Nicotiana > Nicotiana attenuata. The sequence continues at coordinate 1,301 of NW_017682872.1, read as the reverse complement.
TTTGTGATCGAACTCCGATTCTTTGATGTCAATAGTGCAAATATTGGGACCACCTCATCGACTGCGAACATTTCTTTTATGGTCGGTTGCTCTGTGTAAACTATTTTGATCCCTCCTGCTGTGGGGAATTTCAACGCCTGATATAATGTCGAGAGTACAGCCCTCATGTCGTGAGTCCATGGCCTCCCGAATAGAGCACTGTATCTCATATCTCCTTCGATCATGTAGAACTTTGTTTCCTGAACGGCTCAGGCGGTATATATCAGCATGGTTATCTACCCTTTATTGGTCTCCCATGCTATGTTAAATCTATTTAAAACTCGGATTGCAGGCACAATTTGGTCTTGCAGACCCGAGTCGTTTGGCGACCCTTGATCTGATGATATTGACCGATCTACCTGGATCAATTAACACACCCTTAACTCAAGATTTATTTATGAGTACGAATACTACCACTGCATCATTGTGTGGTTGTATGATGCCTTCAGCATCCTCGTTGTTGAATGATACGATTCCCTCTAGTACGTAATCTTGAGTCCATTTTTCCCTTGTATTGGACACTTTAGTGCGCTTTCGCATCAGCCTCTAGGAGACGTCAACCCTACCAATGATCGTGTTAATGACATGCTGAGGTTCCTCTTGCTCGATTTGCTTGTTGGAGTCTGTATTCCTGATGTGATTTTTGGCTCGATCACTTAGAAACTTACGGAGGTGTCCGTTGTTGAATAACCGGGCTACTTTCTCTCTCAGATATCTGCTATCTTCGATTCTGTGGCTAGGATATTTACACATTAGGTTGGGGTCCCTTTGGGCAGTATTAGATTGCAATGGTCGAGGCCACTTATTATCTTTGATGTGTCTGATGGCTGATACGATGGCAGCAACATCGATGTTGAAGTTCTACTCCGATAACCTCGGTGCTTCCTTGTTGATACCCAAATTTTCCCTGTATATTTTTTATATGCGAAATACTTTCAAAATAGCATATGTATGAATATATAACTACGTCCAAATATTTTAGTATTTTTCCTAATTTTTAAAAGATTTTTAAATCAAATTATTGCCCCATTTTAGCAATACAAAAACCAATAATTATTCCCCAAATTATAATTTAGTGATTAATTTATATTATTCTCATATTTATTCCAAAATATAGCTAAGGTAATTTTTACACATTTTTACAAATTTATTTAGTATATTTAAAGCTAAATTGTATATAATTGAAATATTAGCCTATTTTAAGAATTAATTGCGTTTATCATTACCAAATTTGATTCCAGTATTTTTAGTTTAATATTTAT
>NW_017682871.1:7219-9201 GCF_001879085.1 Nicotiana attenuata | reverse complement strand
AGTTAAACAATGAAATTCCTATCTACAGAGCTAAATTATCATGTGTACAGCAAAAGAGTATTGGATCTTGGTTTATATTAAAAGGGATATTGGATTGATTATATCGGCATGAACCCATTTAGTTGTGTTAGCTTGGAATCGAAAGGAATCGAGGTGTGCCGTGCCAAATAAAATCTCAAATGCATGGCCCTCACCTAATTGATTTTGAAATTAGAATCGAGGTGTGCCATTAGTTGAAATTTCCATGGCCCTCGCAAAGTTGCAAACGCGCAATAGCTTTAGGCGCGTTATTTAATAATTTTACCTTCTTAAATACGGGTGCACATTTATGTGACCCAAATCCAAATCTCAACGAAGTCGAAATGTGTCAAAAACCGCGGGTGCATTTATGTGATGTGGTTCGAGACGCGTTTTCACGACGTTGCAATTCTCTTTAAAAAGAATAATAAAAGCGGTTTAAAATTAAAAAGCACATAAGTTAAAACATGTATTAAAATCAGATTTTTAGCCAATTATAATAATTTAAGCGACCGTGCTAGAACCACGGGATCCGGGGGTGCCTAACACCTTCCCTCGGGTCAACAGAATTCCTTATTCAGAATTTCTGGTTCGCAGACTCCAAATGGGAAGGCGAAATTTTCCTCGATCTGGGATTCAAGTTAAACCGGTGACTTGGGACACCAAAAGCCAATCTTTTCCCAAGTGGCGACTCTAAAACTAAATAAATAATTCCATTTCGAATAATGTCACTTTAAATGGAAAAACTCCCTTATACATTATCCTTCGGGGTAGGTGTGTAAAAAAGGAGGTGTGACAGCTCTGGCGACTCTGCTGGGGACACGAACCCAGAATTTCGATTTAGGGTTCAAGAATTCGAGCTTAGTATAATTGTTATATTTGGCTTTATCTGATTTTTCTACATGTTCCATGCTATATGTGCTAAATGCTTTACCGCTTTGATATTATCTGAACTGTATATATAAACTGTGCCGAAACCCTTCTCTTTTCACCTCCGGGGATGTGCTTACTGGTTGCGACTCCCAATTCTGTTAGTGTCATACCTTGAAATAAGAAAGAGGCCGGACAAGTTACTAAGCCGGACGATCCCGCGGGTCCCCGGTACGTAGCCCCCTCCTCGACTCGAGTTGTCCGCTCGGGTACACAGTCTAGAACCTATACCCAGGTTTTGAACTTAGAATAACTCGACTCCATGCCGGATCCCTAGTAGGAACGTTTATTTGCATCACGTGCATTTTGACTTAGGGGACTCAACACAGGGGTTGTGTCCGTCTAGGACAGGTGACCTGAAATGAAAAGACCATCCCGATGCATCTTACGTGCTACTTGCGCATTTATTTGCTTGGCTTTGCATGTTGACCGGCTTGTATATAATGAGTGAAAATTGAGAAAATAAGCAGTGTTAGGACTAAGGGAGGGTAACCATTTGCTTTGAAAAAACCCCAATGCCCAAATAGTACCAAAATGCTGTCGGATTTTTGAAAAATGAAAAAGAGAAAAAGAAAAATATTTGGAAAAATAGAAAGAAAATTGTGGTTCAAAATAGTTTTGATTTTGGCAAATTTGCCCGAACTACGCGGGTCCGATTCTCACCGGATGTGAGATACGTAGGCAAACCTCATCGGTTCCGACCCCAATTTTCAAAAAAATCCAAAAATATTTTCTTTTAGTTCCTTCATTAAAAATCTTTCTTTAGAAAATTCAAAAAAAAAGAGAAAATAGTTTTTAAACTCAAAAAAATGGTTTCCTTCTCTCTAATGTTTTTCATCAAATAAAAAGAAAAATCAATAAAAATCAAAATCCAAAAATACAGGTTTCCTTCATTTTGAAGCATTTTTTCAAAAATCAAAAAAAAAAAATCAGAAACAAAAATCCAAAAATACTCTTTTCTTCTTTAGAAGTCTTTTTTTTGTAAATGTTAATAAAAATTTTGAAAAATTGAAATCCAAAAATATTTTTAGAAG
>NW_017682871.1:4638-7210 GCF_001879085.1 Nicotiana attenuata | reverse complement strand
AAAAATACAGGTTTCCTTCATTTTGAAGTATTTTTTTTTTCAAAAATAAAAAAAAAATCAGAAACGAAAATCCAAAAATACTCTTTTTTGTTTAGAAGTTTTTTTTATAAATGTCAATAAAAATTTTGAAAAAAAATTGAAGTCCAAAAATATTTTTGCTTTTCCTTAGAAATACTTTTATAAATAAATAAAAGCTCGGAAATTCAAAACATTTTTCTTAAAATTCAACATCTGAAAATTCGAACAAAAAATGTTTTCTTTTGCCTTAAAGCTTCATGGTCTAAGTTTTATAAAAAGAAAAAAAAAGAAAAAGAGTTAGTTTACTCAATTCCCAATTTTGCCCGAACTACGCTGGTTTGATTCTCACCGGATGTGAGATACGTAGGGAACCCTCATCGGGTCCAACCACCCTCTTGCAAAAATAGCCAAAAATACGAAAATTTTACTTTTTTGTCAAATAAATCGGGTGATGCCATTCTTGTTTTAAAATAAGCCGAATGTCCCCAAAAGGACCCCGGAAGGTTGTTTTTGCAAGAACAGCCACCCTGAGTTATTTTTAACCGGTTAGCAGGCACAGCCTTAAAATCTCCCTCCCGGAAGTGCTGAAAGGCCGTATCCGCAAAACCGAGTCTTTGTTTTCTTAAATAAAAATTTTGAAAAATAGCCACTCTCTCTTTCAGGACAAAACGAGTCATTAAATCACTTTAAATAGCCACTTTTTCCTTTTAGGTCAAAATAAATCATTACTTATTTTGGTACTATTTGTCAAATAAATCATTACAATACTCCTTAGATGTCTTTCTTTCATAAATATAAAATATACAAAAAAATAAAAAAATAAAAATTTTGAAAAATTGAGTCCGAAAAATATTTTTGCTCAAAAATCCAAAACATTTTCCCTATTCCGAAAATTAAGAGGCAACTTTCAAAATCAAAAAAAAAAATATTTTTCTTTCGTGTTAGAAAAAGAGAAAATAAATGAAAATTCAAACAAAAATATTTCTTTCTACTTCTAAAATTCCCAAAATTCCAATAAAAAGAAAAAAAATTTTTTTTTAGAAGTCTTTCTTTCAAAATAAAAAGAAAAATCAAAATCAAAACATTTCCCTTTTTTCCTTCTAAAGCATTTCTTTCAAAAATTCAAAAAAAAAGAGTTAGTTTATTTACCTTATTTGCAAGAACTACGCTTGGTCTGATTCATGCGGGGTCATGATACGTAGGCAATCTCCATAGGATTCGACGGTAACCCTAAGGAAAAAAAAAGAGAGAAAAGAAAGAAAAAAAAGAAGAAGAAAACACGAGGGAAGGAAAAACAAGAGAGGAAAAGAAACGCAAAAAGAGAAAATAAGGAATCGAGAGAAAAACCATAGCAAAAGAAAAGGGAAAAGCAGAAAATGAAAAACAGAGGGAAATGAAAATCGAGAGAAAAATAGAAAGAGAAAGAAAAGCAAGAAAACGAAGAGTAGAAATCAAGAGAAGAGAAAACAGGAAAAGAAAGGCCGGGATGACGCATGCAACTGGGGCAAACATGTAGACATCCGTTTAACTGTATAGGTACATCACACCCCAATGTGCGATTACCTATCTGTTACTTGTCGCAAACTAACCGTGTGTTGCTGTCAATTCCCAGCTTAGCCTTTAGAAACGGTGGTTGGTTGTGGTAAGCTGGCATCGCATCAATACTTCACCAGATCGAAAGGAAGTGTGGAAATGTCTACAGAAATGACCTTGCCCGCAGTCCCCATCTCTGAAGACAGCCCCATCTCGGGGGTCCCGGTTTCTGAATCTCTTACAGCTGAAGAAAATCGGATCTTGCGCCTGCGACTGATGGAAATGTGGGATGCCTGGAACAATGGAAAGGAACCTCCAAGCAACATCCCCGGATTCCCAAAGTTATTCCCTAGAGCTGTAGGTGCTACTACTGTCCCTATCAGTCATCCTCATACCCCTTTTGGACAACCTACCATGACCGCTCATTTCGTCGGAACACCTTCTGAGGTCCGCCCCCAGGTGTTCCCAACAGGAGCAGCTCCTAACATCTTCACCGCTCCACCATGCCCTGCTACGACACAACCTTCACTGCCAAGGCCTGCCTTTGATCCCTCAGCATTCACCTTCCAAAACCCTGTCTTTCCGGTGGATCCTCCTCAATATCCCACATACAACTACTCTCAGCCGCCACCATATGAGTTTACACCAGGGCAGGACAAAACCCCCAAAGACCCAGAACAGGATGAGATGGCGAAGAGAATGAGAAGCCTCGAGCAGAGTTTGAAAAACATGCAAGGATTGAGCGGGCAAAAGAGTGTCTCCTACACAGATCTATGTATGTTTCCTCATGTGCACTTGCCGTCAGGGTTCAAAACACCAAAATTTGAGAAATATGATGGACACGGTGACCCCATTGCTCACTTGAAGAAGTATTGCAATCAGTTACGGGGAGCCGGTGGCAAAGAAGAGTTGTTGATGGCATATTTTGGAGAAAGCTTGGTTGGTATCGCTTCGGAATGGTACATGGATCAAGATGTCTCGCGTTGGCATATTTGGGATGATCTGGCCCGAGACTTTGTTC
>NW_017682871.1:0-3644 GCF_001879085.1 Nicotiana attenuata | reverse complement strand
CTATCGCCGATGCAGAAAGAAAGCCTGAGGTGGCCCTGAAGCAAGAGAAAGGGGAAAAGAAGAGCAAAATCACCAAGACAGAACCAGAAAAGAAAGCTGATTTGAAGAAAGGAACACAAATGTACATACCCAAGCAAGCCTATGTGGTGCAGGGGACAATTAAACCATCTCGGCTGAATGAGCCAGTGGTTGTTGGACGCGTACCACAGAAGCCTATGACGAACCCTGCTGCGGTACCATGGAATTATCATCAGACGGTGGTTACGTACAAGGGTAAAGAGATCTTGGGAGAGCTGTTAGAAAACCCCCCTGTTGAGAAATATTCAAATGTAGAGGAGATAAACAATGCCACCAGAAGGCGTTTCCCGCCTAAGAAGCCTGTGAGTGCTGAGGAAGCAGAAGTGTTCTTCCAAAAAATGAAAATGGCTAATTATGAGGTGGTACATTTGTATGAAACTTTTGTCAAGCTTAAATACGGTAAAGAGGAAGATGATGAGGTTTTCATGGCTGAAGAAAGTGAGGAAATACGTGGGGCAATGAGGAAAATGCTCTACGAAACCCACATGGTCCAGCCGGGAGAAGATACTAGCGACGCTGAGGTGCTCTACATGGGACCAGATGCTAAACTCCAGAACTGGAAGGCTACGCCATTCCTGATCAGGCGGGAGTCCCAGTAAACTAGCCCTGCCACTTTTTCTGCATCCCGAGTTATTTCAGGGTGTAACTCGGATGTCTTCTGTAATTTCTTGTCTTTAAAATTCCCGAATGTGAACCCTGTTATCTTCAAAATTCCAAAAATGAAATCAATATTTCATCGTTCATTTTTCTTTATGATTTTGCTATTTTTCCCTTCATTTCTTCTTTTTAGTTCTAATAATGCAGCTTTAAATAACATGACATGCTTGCGGACTTCATGCCTAGACCCCAAAATGCTGTCAGATTTCGAAATCATGAATCAAGAGTCGAAATGCAAAGAAGGTGACCTTGAGGAAATAAAATGAAGAATTGGAACAATTGAAGAAAAATTGGTTCGCGGTTTGGAAAGTTCCATACATTACAACAAAAGAGTGTGCTGTACTCAGGGAATATCCGGGCAGTCGTACCAACCAAAGAATGGCCCATTCTTACAACAAGAAAGTGCGGCCCAGGAATCTTGAAATAGGACAACTGGTGTTAAGACACAGTCTCCCTCATCACCAGGAAGCAAAAGGAAAATTTGCTCCTAATTGGAAAGGTCCTTACATCATCAGAAGGATACTGCTAAGAGGAGCATGATATTTGGGAGACATCGAAAGAAATGATCCTGAAATGCAGATGCAGTGAAAAGGTATTATGTCTAGGCCTCCTGCAATGATGGCTTTTGTGCAATTGAGATGACGAAGGCTCTCCTTCTCGCTACCCAAATACTATCAATCCTTCGTAAACCCCTTGAGCCGGTAACGTTTCTTTGGCTACCCTCTTTGGAACCCGAAAGTACAAGAAGAAAAAAAAAGAAAAAAAAGAAAAAAAAAGAGAAAAAAAAGAAAACAAAAAAAAGATATATGAAAAAAAAGAGAGAAAAGAAAAAGAAAATATGATGAAAAGAAAAAGAAAAAGAAAACAAAAACAAAAACAACCAAAAAACAAGTGTTTTTGCCTGAACTACGTTTGACTTGATCCCGAAAGGGTACGTAGGCAGCCTCTCTCTGGGGTTCAGTCATACCAAAACAAAAATCCCAATTTCCCCAAAAGATGAAACTGGGGCAGATGATATAATGGTTCGGCCATGAATCCGCCGAAATGGTTCCAAAGTTGTACTTCCGTCCAGAATTCTTTTTACCCAAAACCTTGTCCAAGTCCTTCTGATCAATTGGCAAAGGCGTGGGAATTGAAAAGCAATATTGTTGGAAGCTGGTATAGTCCAAATTGAGAGAAATAAAATGAGAGTCTTATCGGTGAAAACCTTCGGGCACCATAAGACGATGGTGAGTAGAGAAACTGAAAATGAGAGAGTCCGCTTAGTGAAAACTCGCAAAGAGCACTATCGGGCGACAGTGAGAAGAGAAATGAGAGAGGTCGATTGGCGAAAACCCGCAAAGGGCGCTGTCGGCCGAAAAGAAGACATCTCACCACTGAAAGAGTCCTGGCAATGCACCTTGATTTTGAAAGGCGAATCAATGGGTTCACGAGAAGTTGGAAAGCTTGTGTGGGTCAGGCGTCCAGTCCAAGAAGCATGTCGTGTTCATTTGAAGCTAGCATGCGCACCCCAGATAAGTCTTTCTTTTCTCCCGAAAGGGACGCTTCTCTTTAAAATAATATGCTTGCCTTTTGCATACTTTTTCTTTGAATCCCTTTCGGTTTAACTCTGATTCCGTAACTAGTACAAAGAAAAGGTGGCAGGACCGGCTTCACAGGGCTCCGCCTGGTCAGAGTCAAAGAAAATACCCAGCCTCAGCAAGTGCATCAGGCCAATCCCGACTGACCATGGTGGTTGATACTTTCGAAGCAAGAACATTGGAAAAGAAAGGAAGCCAAAGGCAAAGGTCCCAAGGGCAGAATAAAATAAAAAGGCTAGAGCCCACACGGGCGAGTCATCATGAAGTCCTAAGGCTGAACCTGGTCGGTTTGAAAAGAGATTCACCCTCAAGGCAAACAAGCAGCAAAGTTCTCAATGGAAATGGGGCCGGGATCAAGCAATTGAGATGATCAAGGCCACAAAACCAACCACCGTTTCAAACTAACAAATTGTTCTTTGTTGAAAACAGGTTTAATTCAAAGCAACCGTGCAAGAAGCAGGTGCAGTCCAAAAAGAAATGAAATGCGCAAGCGTTGAAACAGCTTTGCAGCAGGAAAACAACCAAAAAGGAAGTTTCCCCTCCCCAAGTTCTTTCATGTGTTTTGCTAAATAAAAGGAAAACATAAAAGAGGAAAACAAAAGAAGAAGAAAGAAGAAAAGAAATAAAAATGAAAATCCCAAAAGAAAAACAAATCATGGTAGCATAGGATCCCATTCCTTAAATATCCCGGCCAAAAAATCGAGGATCTCCCGGCCAAAAAACCGTGGAGCTTTTTCTTTCCAAATCCCGGCCAAAAAACCGAGGATCTCCCGGCCAAAAAACCGTGGAGCTTTTTCTTTCCAAATCCCGGCCAAAAAAACCGAGGATCTCCCGGCCAAAAAACCGTGGAGCTTTTTCTTTCCAAGTCCCGGCCAAAAAACCGTGGAGCTTTTTCTTTCCCAAATCCCGGCCAAAAAACCGAGGATCTCCCAGACAAAAAACCGTGGAGCTTTTTCTTTCCAAAATCCCGACCAAAAACCGAGGATCTCCCGGCCAAAAAACCGTGGAGCTTTTTCTTTCCAAATCCCGGCCAAAAAACCGAGGATCTCTCGGCCAAAAAACCGTGGAGCTTTTTCTTTCCAAATCCCGGCAAAAAAAAACCGAGGATCTCCCGGCCAAAAAACCGTGGAGCTTTTTCTTTCCAAGTCCCGGCCAAAAAACCGTGGAGCTTTTTCTTTCCCAAATCCCGGCCAAAAAACCGAGGATCTCCCAGACAAAAAACCGTGGAGCTTTTTCTTTCCAAAATCCCGACCAAAAACCGAGGATCTCCCGGCCAAAAAACCGTGAAACTTTTTCTTTCCAAATCCCGGCCAAAAAACCGAGGATCTC
>NW_017682870.1:0-9201 GCF_001879085.1 Nicotiana attenuata | reverse complement strand
TGTGATTTTCGGAATTTTTCGAGAAGTAGGCCCTGGGCTCGGGTTTTACCAACTTCGTGAATTTTAGTACTTTTCGAGTATTTTTGATTGGGTTATGTTTCTTTAACCCATATTTATGTATTCGTTGTGATTTTGACTAGATTCGACGTGCGAGGAGGTCGATACGAAAGGAAAAGGCATTGCGGACCATTCTACGGTCGGTTAGAGGTGAGTAGTTGGTGTATATGATGGCCTGAGGGTTTGAAACCCCGGTTTATCACATTGTGACGCTATTGTAGGGCGTGACTCGCACCCCATGGCAGGTGCGGGATTGGTTATGACTGGGATTGAGACTTAGTCCATCCCGAACAAGAATGTTTCTATATTGGCGACTGATACGCACCCTGTATTGAATATATCTGGGCTTATTGCCGTGTTTGGGGCCTTGTGCCGATCTGTAGCATCCTTAGAGGATGAATGTCATTGTGATAGCATGCTTTGTATAATCATTGATCTCAGTCCTGTGTTTAATCACTGCTATGAAATGCTAAGTCACTTTTCCTGAAGTTAAATATCTAAAGTATATTCTTCTTAATAAATTGGAAATTGGGAAATTAATTGAATCTGTTACGTGACTCATATGCATATTGTGGACTGAGTATGGATCGGGCTGCACGCCGCAGCGAATGGTATGATTATTTTGCGCTTGGGTTGAAGGAGCCCCTCCGGAGTCTATATACACCCCCAGTGAGCGCCATCGACGTTAAATGGATCGGGCTGTATGCCACAGCGTGTTCATGTGCATTGCATTGCATCCTTACATTTTACTTGACTGTTATATTTGAAGTTGTTTTGCTGTTGGTTCGTAGTAAGGTGTCGGACTGTTAGTTTTAGCTTTGCTTTGTGGCATTTCGTGGATTTCTTATCTTCAGACATTTTATATGCTTATTACTCACTGAGTCGGTAGTACTCACCCCTACTCCCTGCACCTTGTGTGCAGATTCAGGTGCACCGGAGGCTTAGCTGAGCAGTTTTTGTTTTCCAAAGCTTATCAGAGTTGTTGAGGTAGCTGCTTGACGTTCGCAGGACCTGACTACTCTTCCTATTTCAGTTTTATTTATATATATACATTTCCAGACTTGAGTATTTTCGTTCAGATATTGTTATTCAGATTGTTTTAGAGGCTCTAGACTCGTGACCCCAGATCTTTTGGGAGTGTTTTTATCAGACTTCGCATTTCTCAGTATTATTCTTCGGTAAATATTGGATTATTATTCTAAAACTATTATATTCTCTTTAAATTGTCGGTTTTGAGGTTTACGGTTGATTTGGGAACGACTGTGGTCAGGCTTGCCTAGCAATTGTGTTGGGCGCCACTACGACCGGGTTTGGGGTCGTGACAGGAACCTCTAGTGTTGGAGTTGAATCCATTGGCTCCACACCTCAGGTATGAATTCTTAGGCCCTAATTCAACTTTACCAGTTATTCTTTCCTCTTGTCTTACTAACATACAGGTAGGTGCCACATTGGCGGTGCTCAAAAAGTGGAAAAAGGCAATTGGATGGACTTTAGCTGATATTCGGGGAATAAGCCCCGCATTCTGTATGCACAAGATTATTCTGGAAGATGATGCAAAACCCTCCTTGGAACATCAAAGGAGGTTGAACGAGGCAATGCAAGAAGTTGTGAAAAAAGAGGTGATCAAGTGGTTAGATGCCGGTGTGGTGTATCCTATCTCTGATAGCTCATGGACTTCTCCGATGCAATGTGTGCCGAAGAAGGGTGGTGTGACTGTGGTGACCAATGCTAATAATGAACTTATTCCAACCCGGACAATGATCGGATGGAGGGTGTGCATGGACTACCGCAAGCTGAACAAGGTGACCCGCAAGGATCATTTCCCATTGCCTTTCCTGGACCAGATGCTTGATCGTGTTGCTGGGCGCGTCTTCTATTTTTTCTTGGATGGTTATTCAGGGTACAATCAAATTTTGATAGCTCCTGAGGATTAGGAGAAGACAACCTTTACTTGTCCATATGACACCTTTGCTTTCTCTCGGATGCCCTTTGGGTTGTGCAATGCACCGGCAACATTCCAACAGTGTATGATGGCCATTTTCACCGATATGGTGGAAGATATTTTGGAGGTGTTCATGGAAGACTTCAGTGTTGTGGGAGATTCATTTGACGAGTGTTTGAACAATTTGGATAGAGTGTTGGCCCGGTGTGAAGACACCAATCTTGTGCTAAATTGGGAAAAATGTCACTTTATGGTTGAAGAGGGCATAGTGTTGGGTCATAAAATTTCAAAGAATGGTATTGAGGTTGACAAAGCCAAAATTGAGGTGATTTCAAGACTTCCTCCCCCCATTTCAGTCAAGGGGGTTAGAAGTTTTCTTGGGCATGCGGGGTTCTACCGGCGATTTATCAAGGACTTTTCGAAGGTAGTGAATCCCCTGTGCATGATGCTAGAAAAGGATGCAAAATTCGTGTTTGATGATGGATGTATGCAAGACTTTGAACTTCTCAAGCAAAAGTTGACCTCCACCCCAATCATTACCGCACCCGATTGGAGCTTTCCTTTCGAGCTCATGTGCGATGCGAGTGATGTTGCGGTTGGGGCAGTTTTGGGCCAAAGAGTGAACAAAATGTTTCATCCGGTGTACTATGCGAGCAAGACAATGAATGAGGCTCAAAGGAACTACACGGTGACTGAGAAAGAATTGTTGGCTATTGTGTTCGCAATGGAAAAATTTCGGCCATATCTTATGGGAGCCAAAGTCATAGTGCATACCGATCATATAGCTCTTAGGTATCTGATGACAAAGAAAGACTCCAAAGCTAGACTGATGCGATGGGTCTTATTACTCCAAGAGTTTGATTTGGAAATTGTGGACCGGAAGGGTAGTGAAAACCAAGTTGCGGACCATTTGTCCCGCTTGGAGGAGGAAGGAAGGCCGTGTGATGGCCTAGAGATCAATGATGCATAGTGTCGATGGGTGATATGCCATGGTTTGCAGACATTGCTAATTTCCTTATAACTGGCATCATCCCGTGTGAGCTCTCTTCTAACCAAAGGAAGAAGCTCAAACGGGATAGTCTGGACTTCTATTGGGACGAGCCATACTTGTTCAAGATTTACACCGACGGAGTGATCCGAAGGTGTGTACCTGAGGAGGAGCAATTTAGCATCCTAGAGGCTTGTCATTCCTCCCCCTATGGCGGCCATCATGGAGGGGCGAGGACAGCTTCGAAAGTTCTAAGTTGTGGATTTTATTGGCCAACTTTGTACAAAGATGCAAGTGATTTAGTGAAAAGGTGTGACCAATGTCAAAGAGCGGGCGGTATTTCAAAGAAAGATGAGATGCCTTTAAACACCATTCTAGAAGTGGATATCTTTGATGTATGGGGTATCGATTTCATGGGCCCATTTGTAAGCTCGTGCGGAAACACCTACATTCTTGTAGCGGTTGATTATGTCTCAAAATGGGTCAAGGCTGTGCCTTTGCCCAACAATGAAGCTAGGAGTGTGGTTGCATTTCTAAAAAAGAGCATTTTCACAAGGTTTGGCACTCCTCGTGCAATTTTTAGTGATGGAGGATCGCATTTTTGCAATAGATCTTTTGACACCTTGCTTGCCAAGTATGGTGTCAACCACAAAGTGTCTACTCCTTATCATCCCCAAGCAAGTGGCCAGGTTGAAGTGTCCAACAGGGAAATCAAGAATATTCTGTCTAAAACAGTCAATACAAATAGGACCGATTGGTCTAAGAAGCTTGATGATGCTCTATGGGCGTATATGACTGCTTACAAAACTCCGATTGGTATGTCTCCGTATCGGTTGGTGTTCGGGAAAGCTTGCCATTTACCGGTTGAGTTAGAGCATAAGGCCATGTGGTCCTTGAGAAAGTTGAACCTTGATTGGGATGTGGCTGCTAATCTTCGAGTGGAGCAACTCAATGAACTTGATGAATTCAGTTTCCATGCCTATTCCAGTTCGTCCTTGTACAAGGACAAGATGAAGTACCATCATGACAAATATGCTCATAGCAAGGAGTTTAGAGTAGGTGATTTGGTGCTCTTGTTCAACTCTCGGTTACGGTTGTTTCCGGGAAAGCTAAAGTCAAAGTGGAGCGGACCATTTGAAGTAGTGTGTGTGACCCCATTTGGTGCCCTTGATTTAAAGAACAAAAGTGGGGAAGTTTTCAGAGTGAATGGGCATAGGGTCAAGCATTATCTTGGAAAAATTGATGACAGCCACGTGGTGGCACTCCTTCATTTCAAATGATGTGATGGTAACTTGCATCGTGCCGCGACGTTAAATCAGGCGCTTCTTGGGAGGCAACCCATGTGTTTTTCTTCTTGTTTTATTTGATTTTCATTGTAGTGTAGGATTGATTTTTTGGCTAACTGGTTGTGAGATGTTACAGGATTGTGTTGGTGCAGTGCAGGACATAGTGAAAAAAGTGTTCAGGTCTCTGAAGTTGTCAGTGCGGCCGCACTACATTTTGTGCGGACCGCACTAGCGAAGGGTGAAATGTGACCTCTTTGAAGTTTGCCACTGCGGCCGTACTACATTTTGTGCGGTCCGCGGTGGACCACTGCGGCCGAAGTCCATTTTGTGCGAACCGCAGTGTTGCCTCCTCAAGCTTGGAAACTGTTGTGTAGTGCGGGCCGCGGTCCATTTTCTGCGGTCCGCACTGGGGTAGGTGAGCTGGGCCTCGGGGCTTTTCTATAAATAGTCCTTGAGGCCCAACGTTTACACTTTTTGAACTGTTGAATCTTAGAAGCCCTAAAGCACTGTTCATCATCCCCTTTTACTCGTACTTAATTTATTGGAACAAATTTTCCTCATTTCATCTCACATCTGGTAAATCCACTTCTTTTTAATTACTTCAATTTTGTTATTTTCTTTTCCTTTTTTGTTTTACTTGGCTTTTATTTCTCTTCTTCCCGTATTTTCTTACATAGATTAGGTTAGGGTAGTTAATCTTTTGATTAAAATAGACATAGGTAGTTAAAATCAATGGGTAAACATGTAGGGACACTACATAGGTGGAAAATTGGACCCAAAATCAAAATGTATGAAACCCTATGTTAGTGCCACAACTGGGCACCCAGTGCGGACCGCGGTCGTTTTTGTGCGGTGTGCGGTGCACATGTGCAGTCCGCAGTACCATTTTGTGCGGACCGCATTGATGAAAGACCTGAATACTGAACCTGAGGGATTGCGACCGCACTACTTTTTGTGCGGACCGCAGTGGCCCCAGTGCGGCCGCACTACACTTTGTGCGGTCCGCACTGCCTAGATACAGAGAGTGGGTATTCTGAACCCCACCTCTGTGCGGACCGCAGTTGATTTTGTGCGGTCCGCATTGACCCCTGTGAGGCCGCACACCATTTTGTGCGGTCCGCACTGTGTGACTTCTGCAACATTTCTGCAATTTTTCTTTCCTAATTCTGCAACTCTGTTCTTAACTGTTGTAACTAATACTAACAAGTTCAATTGAATTGTGTTTGCAGGCAATGGTGAAACAACGAGGTAAAGTCACTAAACAACCGGGCAGAGGAGAATCCTCCCGGGGAGGGAAGCAGAAAATGATAAAACTCACTCCCCAAGTCCGAGAAAATATTAAAAGGACCAGAAAGTTGATAGAAGCTGCTGATAGAGCTGCTTCCCACTCCTCGGGGAGTGAGCACGAGCCTTCCCGGGTGATATCTTCAGACTCAGTACCAACACACATCCCTGACTGGCCAGAGAGGCCTAGGCTAAGAGACACACCTCCAGCATCCCCCACTGCCCAAGCGTCAGTGAACATTTCTTCTGGGTCGTCTGAGGGCTCAGGTGAAGGTAGTGAGGAATACTCCACATCTCTCACAGCTTCATTATCTGGAGAGGGTGCAGTAGGTGCTGAGGAGGAAGTAGGGGGAGAAGAAGACGTAGGAGAAGGAGGTGAACCACAGGTGGGGGGTATTGCTAGAACTAGGAATCCGGAGGTGTGGCAAGACTGGTTCGTCAGTGAAATAGCATACCATAAATTCCGGGAATGGTGGTCGGTGAGGAAGTTGATCCCGGAGAGGAGTTTCGTAGATAGAGACTTGCTACCTCACAACCCCAATATGAGGAGGCAGTTTAGGGAGAGAGTTGGCTAGGCGCACTTTTTGTCTGACTGCACAGATGCCAATGAGCACTTGGTCAATGAATTCTACGCCAACGTTGCCCACATCAAAAAGGGTACAAAAGTGACCAAGGTGCGAAACTTGAAGGTGTTGTTTGACGGGAAAACAATCAACGAATACCTTGGATTTGATGAGGAGGATGAGACATTGTATATGGCTAAGATGGAAATGGGTGAGGAGGTCTGTCCATGGTTGGCACAGTACCTGGCAATCCCGGGCACCACCCCCGACTGGTTGGCTACGGGCGTCAAGATTTTGAGGCGTAGTTTGAACTTTGAGGCAAGGGGGTGGGAGACATTTGTATGTAGCAGGTTGGACCCCACGACTCATGACAACTCCCTACCCCTTCACCGGGTAGTTTTGGTAGCTTCGATCATGGCGGGGTACCCAATCAATGTGGGGAATGTGATGCCGAGAATAATTACAATTGTGGGTGCTGAGCATGACAGAAACTACCCGTTCCCCAGTTTTCACACTATGTACTTTCGGGATCTGAAATTGGAAAAGAGGCCCTTCGACATCAAGGTCAAAGCGAAGGCCCCATTTTCTTGGTACATCATGCAGGGGGATGATAACCCCAAGAGCAAGAACTTCAAGAGTACGGTTACTGCTCCAACTGGCCAGTCTGAAGAGCCAGTTGTGGTAGTGACCCCTGCTGAGCCTGCCTCTACTTCCACTGCTATTCCTCCTGGTCTATCCACCTCAGAGGACCCGGAGATTCCATCTTCCCGTGCCCATCCTATCACTGCCCACCGATTGAGACAGGCACTCCTTAGTATCAACAACTGGATGCAAACTGCATCATCCAAGTTGTCCATCTTGACTACCACGGTAGAGGCTCAGTCGGCACCTCCACACCCACAGGTTCCCCAATCGATAGAGGATGCTCTCAAGGAGATATTAGACAACCAGAAGAAAATCCTCGACACTCAGAAGGTTCTTACTGATGCAGTTGATTCGCATAGCAAGGCTCTCAAGGAGCTTGCTAGGGAGCACAAGAAGCTGAGGAAGACACGTGCCTCCGAGGAGTCCGTGAAGGAGCTGAGAGCTGATGTTGATAGACTGAAGGCAGATCAGCTACCTCTAGATTTATTGCTCTTGGACCCAGTACCAGCAGCTGATCCCCAGCCGGAGCACTCTCAGAGGCCTCCCAAGAGGAGGAGGATGATTCCCAGATCGGATGATGCAGTCATCCAGTTGGCCGACCCATCGGAGGCTTCTTCCAGTCAGCCACAGGATGCACTTTAGGAGCCTGCCCAGGTCCAGGCCCAGGTCCCAGCAGCACAGCAACAGACTACCGGGAACCAGTCTGAGGTTCCTAAGCATAGTGAAGACCCTGGGACCACTCAGGAGTCCATGCAGACAGACAGGCCATAGGGAGTCCCTATATCCTTTTTCCCTTATCTTTTTGGTGCTTTATTTTGTTTAGTTGGCATTGGGGACAATGCCAGCTTTCATTTGAGGGGGTAGGCCCTACATTTTGGATGATTGTATATATTTAACAATTTTTATGCTTTCTTGATTTTTCATCTTTGGTCTGTATATAAGTTTAATATTTCGTTACATTTATCGCACTTTTATTTTACTTTGGGTCTGTATATAAAGTTATGTTACATTGTACATATTCATCCCATCTATTGTATTCAAATCCTCTCTTGTATATATTCATTCTACTTTCCGCAAACTTTTTGTTCTTAGCTTCTTATTTGTGATTCGTAGCTTCTTGTTTTCAATGTTTGCAATAAGCCTTTGGTTTTCTTAATGCCACTGTTCTTTCCAAAGGTGGAGTGTTGTGTGAACCGGGTGGCTCTTCCAAATGATGGATGGCGTGACAACCTTCTTAAGGGTTTGAGTCCGTTTTTCTTTTTGTTTTTAGTAGTTAATAGTCAAGGGTACCTCAAGCAAAGCTTCACTTGGGCCTAGCACATTGGCCTTTGATCTTATGGTCAAAAACAATTTGTTGTGTTTAGGATGGTGAAAGTAGTGACCTTGAGACTCTTGTGTTGACCGATAATCATCAAGTGATTTTTCGGGACCATTGTGTGCTCAAATCTTATCTAAGGTCGTTGTGTGCCCCCGACTCTGTGTCTTTAGCAATCCCACAGCTTGTGTGGTGAGTAATCGTATTGCAAGTCCATGTCCCGAGCCATTGGTCTAGAACTTGCCCTGAATGTTTGTTGAGGCGAAATCCTAAGTGAATTTTGACTTGAGACATGATTATAGGCTCTCCTTGGTCCGAATTATAGCTTCCATAACCTACCAATGATAAGATCCCTAGTCACCCCTTTTGAGCCTTAGACCTTTTTCCTTCAAGAACCATGATACAAGCCTATACCCGTTCTAAACGATACCCTCTCTTGGCACCCGATCTTTCCTTTAGCACATGGCCAAAGTATAAGTTTGGGGGGAGAGACGAGGATTGCAACAAAGTGGTAAAAAGGCACAAAAATGAAGAAAAGGAAAGGCAATGAAAAAGAAAGAAAAGCAAAAAGACAAAAAGAAAGTTCAATGTGAAAAAGAATAAAAAGGGATTCAAAGAAAAGCAAAGAACGAAAGGTGTGGAAAGTTGAAAAAGGAGAAAAGGTTTGAAATGCATAAGAAAGAGTGACACTGTGTCTCTCTAACCCCTTAGAAAGAAGTGAAGTGACTCAAAGAGTCAAGTGAATGGATGCCAAATGAATCAAAAGAAGCGCTTAAGGGAAGATGGAACCTACTTAGACCAAAATATTTCCTACCCTGAACCAAAAGCCTTCACAATGTCTCCACAAAAGCCCTATATGATCTTGAGTTGAATGAAGCTTACATTAGTGGATACTCACATAAGGGGCAAGCATATGGTACCTAGAGCCGGACTTGTGGCTTTTTCTTGAGAGAGATGAGTGAACTTCCATTTACCTCGTTCTGAGTGCCATTATTCTAAAGGTGAGGTTAGCTTAGGGAGAGTTGAGGATGTGTGAGTTTGGATTCCACAATGACTAAGTAATAGAAAGAGTCCTTTGATGTGTTGAGTCAACCCTTGATGCTCTTGTATCACACTTGATC
>NW_017682869.1:2365-9203 GCF_001879085.1 Nicotiana attenuata | reverse complement strand
AAAAGAGAGATACTTCCAATAAGTTCACACTTCGCGCTCGTCTGGAGAAAATGAGTTGAGCTTAACGGTTGAATATTCCTCGTCGACCGGGTTTCAGCCAGAATGGATCTGCCATGCCTGGGCTTTCAC
Source organism: Nicotiana attenuata (assembly GCF_001879085.1). Taxonomy (NCBI): domain Eukaryota; kingdom Viridiplantae; phylum Streptophyta; class Magnoliopsida; order Solanales; family Solanaceae; genus Nicotiana; species Nicotiana attenuata. The sequence goes on along the minus strand of NW_017682869.1, from coordinate 9,074 downwards.
TGCATGTGGCGAGTGAATAGACTATGTCAAATTCAGTGAGCAAAGATTTGCCATTTCGCCAACCTCCAGTGGGCATCGGTTTCCTGGAATATGTATTTAAGATCCAACCTGGTTATCAAATAGTAGATATGGCTTTGAAGGTAATGCCTCAGCTTTTGGGCAATCCATGTCAGAGCGCAGCATGTTCTTTCCAACAAAGTATACTTGGCCTCATAACCGGAGTAAACTCTTGCTTAGATAGTAATGGCCTGTCTTTCTGGTCTATGTCAATGCTATCGAGGACATGAAGCAAAGGATTCTCCATACTGTCAGATAAAGAAAAGAGGTCTCCCCTCTCCGGGGACCAATACTAGTGATTTGACAGATAACTTGATTTTATTCAAAGCTCTCTTGACAATTCAGACGTCCATTTGATAGCCGCAATCTATCTTTCTTCAACACGCTTGAATATGGGCTCACAGGTGGTAGTTAGTTGAGCAATGAATCGACTGATATAGTTCACCTGGCCAGTAAGCTCATAACCATCCCCTTCTTGGTTCTTGAGGAGGTAATCCGAATGGCTTTTTATCTTTGTTGGATCTAACTCAATACCTTCCTGCTGACTATGAACCCAGAAGCTTTCCTGATGGAACTCCGAAATGCGCATTTAGCTGGATTTCAACTTTAAATCATACTTGCGCAACCGTTGAAGAACTTTCTCCCAATCTCGAACGTGAATCACTTCTGAGTTCCGTGACTTGACATTTAACATCATCCATATACACCTCTATTTTTTGATGCATCATAATCGTGGAATATGGTGTCATGGCTTCTCATATAAGTTGCCCCAGCATTCCCTTCAACCCAACGGCAATGACCCGATAGCAAGTAGGGGTTCCCCATGGTGTAGTGAAGGCCTTCTTTTCGGCATCCTCTATCAATCCATCAACACCTTTGGGTGATATCCTGCGTAGGCAATCTACGAAAGACTGGTATTTCATGCTTTGGCGCAGATTATCAACAAGGATGTGGAATGTTAGGTGAACGGGAAGTTTATCTTTGGGACTTGCCCTGTTCAAATCTCAGTAGTCCACACAAGCCGGGTTCCATCCTTCTTTTGGTACTGGAACGCACATTGGCCAACCATGTGGTATATCGACCACTTCGGATTACCCTGCCTTTAACTGTTTTGTGACTTCTTCTTTGATTATTATATCAACTGATGTAATTTTTGACTTTCTTTGGCTTTTGCTGCACTGGAGGGCAATCGGGGTGTATTGGCAATTTGTGCAACCACTAAGGTCCATCACTCGTCCTGGGCATGTCATCATACGACCAAGCAAACAGCATCTTTTTAAATTCAAAACAGGAGCCTGGATTATTGCATCTCGAGTGTGCTGAATCTAAATGTGAATGCTTATTTTTGGTTCCCTTATTTCTTCGCCTGTTCCCCAAATTAACCGGTTCAGTATCATTGAGGTTTGGCTTAGGTTTGTTTCTCAAAATTGTTCCAATTCTTCGATTTTATCTCTAAAGCCTGTCTTCTTCATCAATATTCGGTTCTTGATTCAATTATTTCACAATTAGACAAGCGTGTTTGAGTCTGGGCGTGAAGTCCGCAAGCAGTGTCATGTTATTTAAAGCCGCATTATTATAACTGAAAAGAAAAATAAAAAAAGGAAAAAATAACAAAAATTAGAAAAGGAAAGAGATAGACAAGGAAACATTGATTTCATTTCTTGGAATTTGGAAAAGATAAACAGGGTTTACACTCGGAAATAGAAAGACATAATATTAAGAAAACACCCCGAAGCTAACACCCTGGGATAGCTCGAGACGTCAAAAAAAAGGTGGCAGGGCTAGTCTACGGGCGGGATTCCCGCCTAATCGGGAATGGCGTAGCCTCCAGTTCTTGGAGTTTTTTGGCATCGGGTCCCAATGTAAAAGCCATCTCAGCGGTGCTAGTCCCCTCTCCTGGCTGGAACCATGTGGTTCATAGAGCCATTTATTGTCTCATGGCCCCACAAGATATCCTTCGATTTCTTCAGCCGTGAACAACTATCGTCCTCTTCTTTATCATACTTGGGTTTGACAAAAGTATCATAGAGGTATGGCAATGGTCCGTGGCAGAGTCCATCCTTTTTCTTTTCTTTTCTTAACGCCCATCTCTCATCCTCATGGGTAGGGTGAAATCCTAATTCCGAAGGGCTTCTCGCTGTGGGTAGGGTTATTCGGCTCTGGATATTCCTTGTAGGGCTTTTTCCCACCCTTTCCTGGCCGGAAACCGTGCTTTATCATTTCCTCTGGCCACCATTATCGAAGCATTAGACAGGAATGGTTGAGGACAAGGATTTCTTCCTCATGGTTGGTCTGCCAGCACGATCTCGAAGGCTTGATAGACAATATGTTCACTCCCCTTCCCTCGCCTCAAACATGGGATAGATGGATTCACGGTAATAGATTGTTCGTCTTCCCCGTGGCCGACGATTTCCTGATCCCTCATGTCGAATTTCAACCATTTGGTGGAGAGTTAGAGGAGCCAACGCTCCTGCAAGCATGGATCCAGGGCCTCCCAACAGGAAAACTATGTAAGATACTGTGTTCCATTTCTATACACTTGGTCAAGGTCACTTCAAAGTCATTGGACCTATTAGTTCAATAATCAAGCTGATTTCCCCGATAGTATCCTTCTTCAGTCCATCGAACGCCTCTTAACACAAACGTCTGTTTGGGACGATCTTTCATATCGCCATTTCCATTCGCTTTGCATGTGTAGAGATTGGGGCAAATGGTCAAACCTCCCGATCCTCATCTAACCATGACTCTGCCCCTTGACATTAACAACCTCACTACTGACTGGTCAGACTGTTTTAGGCTTTTGTTTATGAGTTTCGCGCCTTCCCGAAGTGCAAGTCATTTTTGCTCAAAGAGAGTTGATTGATGAGCGAAGAATTCTTTCTGCTCTCTTTTATCGAGCCTGTTCCGATCTGAAGTATTCACACTTGCACATAAGCCTACATTCAGAGTTTTCATCAACAGCTACTTCTGCACTGTTCTCGCGTATGGATGTTTGTACACTAATTTGATAAGTAGGCAGAACCTGTTCAGGATAATCTTCCTTTTGGGTCCTCTTTTTGGGCTACGAAATTGTATTTTGGCTCAAATTTTGGGTCCTTTAACAACGACCAACCCTTTTTTAATTCTTCTTTTCTCTTTCTTTTTCTCTTTATGTACTCCTTATATATCTTTGTTTATTTATTTCTTATGCTCAAAACTCAAGGACATAATTAGACTATGATATTCTAAATACTTCAATTAACTCTATCTTTTTTGCAATTTTCTTTTTATTTAAAACTAAAATTTTTTAAATACCCCTCTAATTAATACTAGAATTGTGAAATTGAAATGCATAAAAAAATGCAAAAAATGCAACATATTTTAGTATTATTTTGTATTTTTTATGAATTAAAATGCTACACATTTTTTGTATTTTTATGAATTAAAAATGCAACATATTTTTTTATATTTTTTTTTTATGAATAAAAATGCGCAGACAAAAAATGCAAACAAGACACCAAAATTATGCAATTAATTCCTAAAAATCAAATAATTAAAGGGAAAATCCTAATTTTAATGGATTTGTAGGAGTAAATTAAACATGGCAAAAATCACATGCTCACAGTTTTAATATACCGACCAACGTTGGTCGGTATATTAAAACTACCATCTGAAGAATTTAAATGATTTACCGACCAACTTTGGTCGGAAATATATTTTATTAATTTAATTTTACCGACCAAAGTTGGTCGGTGTATTTAATTTATGTTTTTTTTTTATTAATAACTAAAATTAAAAAAATCGGCCAACTTTGGTCGGTAACTGAAAATATATATATTTTTTGAATAATTAAAATTTAACATTACCGACCAACATTGGTCGGTAACCTCAACAGTGCAGGTAACATACCGACCAAAGTTGGTCGGTAATGTTGAATTCTGGGAATTCATTGTTCATTAGCCGACCAACTTTGGTCGGTAATAGTCAACTAATTTTTTTTAATAAATACCGACCAATTTTGGTCGGTAATATGCAATTATTTTTTATTTTTTTTAAAAACCGACCAACTTTGGTCGGTTTTTCTGGGTTTAATTTTTGACATAAAATGCCTGTTTTGGTAGCTACACCACCTGCCAGCATACCAATACAACAACAACAACAACAACAACAACAACCAAACATTCAATAAATACTTTAAATCTACCAAATTAAAGTTTAATTGAACATAAAAATCCAAAACCAAGTTAAAACTAATTACAACAAGTTCAAAACTAGTTCTATTTGTCTAGTCCAAAGTATATAAAATTCAAGGGGCGTTTTGTACACCATCATTATCACCGTCTGATAAACTTTCGTCTACAAGAAGGTACAGAGAACGGTCTTGTGGAGGACGGGAAGAACGATCACAGGGAGGACGGGAGGAACGATCACGAGCAGGACCAGAGGAACGATCACGTGGAGGTCGACCCTCTGGCGATGACTCACGAGACCGCGGCAACGAAAAAGCTTCAGTAGATAGGAGAGTTCTGATCTGAGCTTGGATGCCAAGGAATTGAGCATCTCTAACCATTTCTCTTTCCTTGGCCGCTTCTAGCTCGGATGTGAGCTTTGTCACTATCTCCCGCATAGCGAAGAGGCTCTCCCCATTAAGTTGTTCGCCTTGTGAGGAAGTCCATATTCCTTGCATTCCACACTTATAGCGATGGAATTTTTTAGTAGGAAGCCCGTATACCTTCCACCATTTTGGACCGCCAACAGACTCCAACCATATTCTTTCAGCATCCTCGTCCGAAGGTTGGGTTGGCTCACCCGATTCACCAGCTGGATGACTACGAATGTATTCCTCCACATTACTTTGGTAGCGACCTATTTTAAATTAAATCAGTATTTCAAAATTCTTATCAAAGTAAATTATAATACTTAAAGAAAATTGAAAGCTTATATATGCAGTCGAGGCCCGGATTACATTTATATTAATTAGATAGTAAATATAAAAGTGCTTCAAAATTTTGACCAATGTTGGCCTAATAACCGACCAACTTTGGATATAAATTCTTTGAATTTTATAAAACATATTAAATAATAATATAATTATTAAAATTTAACAAATTGGGCCCACATTACCGACCAAAGTTGGTCACTTTGGTCGGTAATCCAAAAGTTTCGTTGACTAAGCAAGTTTGACCAGCTCGGTCAACTTGTTGACCAATTTACCGACCAACTTTGGTCGGCATTTATTTTAAAGAAAATGTAAAAAAAAATCCAGTTTCCGTCCAAGCTGGACGGTTGTTGGTCGTTTTTTTTTTTACCGACCAACGTTGGTCGAAAAATTTTGGCCGATTTTTACCGAATTTCTAGTAGTGATTACCCACCTCAACTTGTAAAAATATAGTCAAGATAAAGTCTCTTGGTTTAGCTGTTTTAAAGCCTTAAATGGAGCTATTTTCATTAGTCAAGCAGGAAAAAGCCACCAGCTTTGGCTTTTTGTTTGCATTGAATTACCACATTTTATCAGAAAGATTAAGACGTTTGTTTTGTTTCGTCTTGTTTTTTTCACGTACTGAGTCACTCTCAAGTCTCAAACAACCTGCTCGGAATAAGCAATTTCCCCTTAAATTGTTAGCACCTTCACACTCCAATCACACAGTAGGAGACTGACTTTAACTCAACTGTAGTTAACCATATGTAACATGTGAAGAACCTATTCAATTAAGTACTTGTTTGGAGGACAAGTCCGTAGGCTATCTTTAGCATGGACCATTTATTGTGCAATATCCCGTCCATAACCAGAGATGAATTTAAAGTTTAAGTTAAGAGGTACAATAATTCCTGTTCTTTAGAGTACTTCCTTTGCTATCGATTGTACACAACAACACTCTCGTATATGACCAGAGACAGATCTAGAATTTTATTGTTTTAATTGTCCAAATGCTTCCTTCACGCGCTTAATGAAATGTGATTAAAGTGCTCCGAATGAGAGTGTTTTGGACCAGAAGCAGTAGAAAAATGAGCTCCTGATTACCATCACAGACTAAATACAGGTCCTTCTGTTAATCTCATCAGCTAATCCTGATTACCAATGAAATCCAGATTAATGTTTTCAACCTTAAAACCACAAAGAAACTACATGTGTAATCAGTAACAATTCCATTTTTCTTTTTCTCATGAAAATTTGAACAGAATAATTTCCTAGAAAACCAACGCATACCAAAAGTATGGAATCCGATCTCGCTACCATAAAACTAAAGCTAGTATTCAATTGCTCCAATAGTTAACAAACAAGAGAAAATTAGTTGAAATTTCACTAAGGAACTGTCTAACAGCAAAGCTACCTTCAGAATTGAACATCAGTTCAAAACTGATTAGACAACCTCAAAATTAATTCAAGTCTAACGCTATTAACTTCAGTAATCCCCTAGTAGACTAATAGCATGTTTGGCCAAGCTTTTTTTTTGGGCCAAAAGTGTTTTTTTTTTGCCAAAAGCACTTTTGGCCAAAAATTGAGGTGTTTGGCCAAGCTTTTAGAGGGAAAAAAGTGTTTTTGAGGAGAAGGAGAAGCAGTTTTTGAGAAGCAGAAGCAGTTTTTGAGAAGCAGAAGCAGTTTTTGAGAAGCACAAAAATGTAGCTTCTCTTCAAAAGCACTTTTGAGAAAAATACACTTAGAAGTAGTTTT
>NW_017682869.1:0-1189 GCF_001879085.1 Nicotiana attenuata | reverse complement strand
TCCTCTTCTTTATCATACTTGGGTTTGACAAAAGTATCATAGAGGTATGGCAATGGTCGTGGCAGAGTCCATCCTTCTTTCTTTCTTTTCTCCGCCCATCTCTCATCCTCATGGGTAGGGTGAAATCCTATTCCGAAGGGCTTCTCCGCTGTGGGTAGGGTTATTGGCTCTGATATTCCTTGTAGGGCTTTTCCCAACCCTTTTCCTGGCCGGAAACCGTGCTTTATCATTTCTCTGGCCACCATTATCGAAGCATTAGACAGGAATGGTTGAGGACAAGGATTTCCTTCCTCATGTTGGTCTGCCAGCACGATCTCGAAGGCTTGATAGACAATATGTTCACTCCCTTCCCTCGCCTCCAAACATGGGATAGATGGATCACGGTAGATAGATTGTTCGTCTTCCCCGTGGACGACGATTTCCTGATCCTCATGTTCGAATTTCACCATCTGGTGGAGAGTAGAGGGCACCGCTCCTGCAGCATGGATCCAGGGCCTCCCCAACAGGAAATTGTAAGATGTGTCCATATCTAACACTTGGAAGGTCACTTCAAAGTCCACTGGACCTATAGTCAATATCAAGCTGATTTCCCCGATAGTATCCCTCTTGATACCATCGAAAGCTCTTACACAAACGTTGTTTGGACGGATCTTTTCAGTCCCAATTTCCATCCTTTGCAGTGTAGAGAGTGGGCAAATGTCAACCCCCGATCCTCCATCTACCATGACTCGCTTGACATAACAACCTTCACACTTGACGGTCAGATGTAAGGCTTTGTTATGAGTTGCGCCTTCCGAAGGCAAGTCATTTTTGCTAAAAGAGAGTTGATTGATGGCGAAGAACCTTTCTGCCATCCTTTCGAGCTGTTCGACTGAAGTTTCAACTGGCACATAAGCCTCATTCAGAGTTTTCATCAAGATCTTCTGATGTTCGGAGGATTTTGTCACCAATGATAGTAGGGACACCTGTTCAGGATATCTCTTTTGGGTCCTCTTTTGGGCTAGAATTGTATTTTGGCCCAAATTTTGGGTCCTTTAACAAGACCAACTTTATTAATTCTTTTTCTTTCTTTTTCTCTTTTTGTATTTATATATATTTGTTTATTTAATTTCTTATGCTAAAACAGGACATAATTAGACTATGTATTCCCTAAATATTCAAAACTCTATTTTTAGCAATTTTCTTTTAA
>NW_017682868.1:5106-9203 GCF_001879085.1 Nicotiana attenuata | reverse complement strand
TTGTCCCAACATCTGTTCTGGAACACCATGGTGAGGACACATAACCAACATTCCTTTCAACCTGCCCCATGTCTCATGTAGTGTCTCCATTGGTTTCTGTTTGAAGCTCACAATCTCATCAATTTGTTGAGCAGTTTTGTTGGGCGGATGGAACTTGTTGTGAAATTGCTTGACCAACTCACCCCAAGTTACTATAGAGTTTATGGGAAACGAGTTTAGCCAAACCTGAGCAGCTCCTATCACCGAGAATGGAAACAATAATAGCCTGATTGCTTCCGGAGTCACGTTGGGTTGCCTTTGGGTTTTGCATATAGACAGGAAGTTCTTTAAGTGCTGCTGAGGATCTTCTGTTTGTGTCCCAGAAAAGAGTCCCTTGTTCTGCAACAAGTGTAGCATGTTATTTGTGATCTGGAATGATTCAGCTTGTATTGCGGGCACAACAATGGCAGTGGCCAAATTGTCAGCTGTGGGTTGTGCCCAGTCATATAGTGCACCCTTAGGCACAGGAGGTGCCAATTGCTCATTCCTGACGTTCCCGTTGGGATCGTTTATGTCGCCCATGTCAATTTCGAATTGGTGTGTTTGTTGGGGTTGTTGAAGTCTTTTGTTGGCACGATTCAATGCCCGGAATGTCTTCTCGGGGTCTGAGAGTCCTTCAAGTAGTTCTCCAGTCCTCGTAGAATTTCTAGGCATACACCTGCGCACCCAGATCAACAACCGTCAAATTTTCAATGAAAAAGTTGGTATAGAGAAGACTGACTACAATAAGAATCCTTGTATTTCTGTCAATGGCAATTGATAATTCCGTTAACTCCCCGGCAACGGCGCCAAAATTTGATCACGCCCAACTATGCCTTATAAAAAGGACTAAGCGGACGTTGCAAATATAACCCGAGTATTACGCCCAGGGTTGAATCCACAGAGAGTTAACCTATCAACTACTATCTTCAGACCCACTAATTCTTCAGAACCAGCTTCCCAAATATTCAAATCTCAGTTGAGTGTTCTTTAACGACTAGCTTGCAAGTAACTAAATAGCTGTAAACTAAACCAATGAGATTGTAAACAATTATGAGGAAAAGCTAAGGCAATGATTTCCCCTATTGATGGAATCCCTTCTGTTTATGCTCATACAAATTTACCCACACATCTCTATCAATCATGAACGCTAATCTTACCGCAAATCTCTCCCGAGTAATCACAGTAATTTACTATTGCACTCTCTCGAGATACACTAGCTTACTTTATTTAGCACGATTCACTTTAGATTACACCCAAGGCTTCGTTATCCCTAATCCCGCCTTTAAACCCGCAATTATAGATCCCTCTAATAATCTAGGAGTGGTGTTGTTCAACAATACCCTAAATATGCACTCTTTTCCAAGTTATGCACACTAAATAGGCACAGCTAATTGAGGATCCTGTCAATTAACTACAACGAACACGAAGTTGAACAAATAGAGATTAAACTAGCAATTTGTATTCACATAAACAAGAAGTTCATCACCCAATAGGTTCCATCAAAACCTTAGACAAGGAATTTAGCTACTCATGGCTATGGGAAAATAAACTAAGATAGAATTCATCATAAAAATCAAAAGTAAAGAAGAAAGATGTTTGGAGTATTCTCTCACAATGGTTTTCCTTGCTAAGAAACCTTAAAAATCAATACATGCCTCTCTTGGGCGAAGTCTAATGTTTTAAATAGGGTTTAGGTCTAAAATCCCTTGTTTTACACTTTAGTCCCTGAAGTTTTCTGTTTCCGCCGCGGTTCTGCCGCGGTCGCGGCCAAATGCCTTCTCTGAATCCTATTTTATCCGCAGCTATCTTCCACCGCGGTTCTACCGCGGTCGCGGTGGAATTACCGCGGTGGAACCGCGGTCAAACCAGTTCTCTGAATCTTCAGGCCTGTTTTGCGTGGTTTACTTGGGGAATTTCACAGTTGGCCTCTTTTTCTTCAATTTTGACTCCAAAACTGCTCCTTAGCCTTCCTTATACATATATCACCTGCAAATCATGAAAAGCACTAATAAGAGCATTTTGTTATCACTTTTAGCATTAAAACTACACAAGAAGGTGATTATTTAATGTGTGATTATAGTCAAATTCACCTATTATCAACACTATTATACAAGCTTATACATAATTATACAAAAAACTGACTTCGTCTTCTTCCTTGCGTCTTTTCTGAAATTTAACTCAAATCTTGCTCAAATCTACTCCAAATCACTTCAAGTTTAAATTTTGAACTCCTTTTGATATTTTCAATCAATTGTAACAACACCCAATCCACACAACTAACAAACTCAAAAAATTCTATTTTCGAAAGCAAAGCTTTGAATGACCTTCAATGGTGGACTTCTACTCTTCAATTTTTGTTGCATTGCAACCAGGTGACATAGGCGGAGAAGCAGTAATGGCGGACGGCCCCTTGAAACATATGTAAAAGATGTGAGAAGAAGAGAGAGTGAAAGCAATGGTTGTGAGAATACAGATTTAACTCCACAGCTTTTAGAAGCAATGGTTGTAAGAACACAAATTTTGAATTTGCAAGAGCTAGTGTTTTCAAAATATGTACAATATGAATTATGTCGGATAAAACTTAAAAACATGGGCTATTTTTTGATATAGTGTGAAGTCATATATATTTTCTTGTAATTCTTTCTATAATATGTAAGTAAATTATTTGCTCACAATGGTGTCAGTATCAAGAGTCCAATCCACCCCAAAATTGTTCCATCCATTCATTATTTTCAAGAAAACGTGACGACAACTCCCTTCCAAGTTTCCTTCCTAAGAAAATAAAATAAAAATAAAAAGAGAGACAATTATTTTAAATTTTTACGCAAGTTGCAGAATGTAGATGTTGTAGCTGAAATAATTGTACGGAAAAACAATAACTGAAATAATTATAGTCCCAACACATAAACACTTAAAATTATTCAAAGCGACTTAAAAAAAATTTAAAAAAAATCCCAAGCGACTTTATTCGTTGCTTTATTCCAATTCACTAACCCTCTTCTTTATTTTCAATGGCAGCAGTCAGCAGACGTGCCTGTGATTGGTCTACAACACAAATGAACGTGAAAGATACCCCCTTTTCAATTTAATTAAGTGCCCGTTTGGACATAAAATTTGATGGAAGATTTTTCCAAAAAAAATTCACTTTTTTCTGAAATTAGCGTTTGTTCATAAAATTTTCAGTTTTCACTTGAAGATGTATTTTAGAAATTTTTGAAAATTTGAAAAACTGCAAAAAACTGTTTTTCAAAGTTTTCACTCAAATCACTCACAAAACTTCAAAAACAACTCAAACTGAAATTTATGCCCAAACACAACTCTAAATTTCAAATACCATTTTCACTTGAAAAAAATTCTCCCATTTTTTCAAATTTTACAATTCTTATGTCCAAACGCCTACTAAGTTAGTACAACCTTATTCTTTTACACCATTTATAGTGAAATGAATAGAATTCCTCAATCAAAGGCTTCGGGATTAAAGTTTGAAAAAGTTAAAAAAGTTACTGATAAGAAGTACTTACACTTTAAATCAGTGTTACATTACGCAAATTTAGGACTTGTTTGTCCATAGATTTATTTTTCTTATTATTTTTTTTTTTCAAAAATATGTTTGTTCGTGAAATTTTGTAAGTCTTTGGAAAAAATTGAATGTTTTTTCAAAAATCAAAAAAAATTCGGATATACATTTTTCCAAATTTATAAAATTATACTATTTTTTCAAGTGAAATCTACGTCCAAACAAATTTAAAATTCTAAAATATTATTTTTAACCTTAACTCTAAATATAATACTTTTCTCAAAAATTACAATTTTTATGTTCAAACGCCTATTTAGTGGGTGTTTGGACATAATAGTTGTAAAATTTCGAAAAAATTCAATTAAAAATTAAAATTGTGTTTGAACATGAATATAATTTTGGGATGTTTTAAAATTTTTGTGAGTGATATGAATAGCTTTTTGAAATTTTTTAAATTTTTGAAAAATTCCGAAATTCATTGGCAAAGTAAAAATCGAAAATTTCATGGTCATTGATTTCGAATAAAAAGCCAAACGGGCCCTAAAATTCTTTTCCTTTT
>NW_017682868.1:0-3584 GCF_001879085.1 Nicotiana attenuata | reverse complement strand
CTAGACAGGGCCTACCAAAAACAACCTGTGCAGATAAATATATACAAGGCAACAGAAAATAACAACAGAGAATATCAACTAAAAAGGGGAAGGGGGCATGCTCGGGAAAAAAACACTGCGAATACAGATCAATGGATATAACGACGAAACTATCTCAATATCATAGCTCATATATATAAGTGGTCGGCGCGCCACACGATCCCATTTCTTAATTCATAAGTGGACGGCGTGCCACACGATCCCATTTTCATAATATATAAGTGGTCGGCGTGCCACACGATCCCATATTATAGTATATAAGTGGTCGGCGTGCCACACGATCCCATTTTCATAATATATAAGTGGTCGGCATGCCACACGATCCCATATTATAATTCAAAATATCTGACTTTGGAAAGAAGGCCCCATTAGGGGAATTCGACAACATAACACTTTAACCCGGCAAGGGTACAGCTAACAGCCCAAATATCCCGACAGGGGAGAGTACATAATAATAGTCTACACATCCCGGCAAGGGAATAATCACAACACATCCGCTTTTGAATCATTTCTTTCTCAACTATCACATTCTTGTTCGAACCAACGTTCCAAAATATACCAATCACAATTCCTCCTCAACCGTTCACATTATAAGAAATTTATTCATTAGACAAGGTAGTGGTGTCACATCATTCGATTTAAAAACAATTAAGACTCACGGTCATGCTAGACACCGATGTATAGACACTCGTCATCATGCCTATACACCGTACTCCACATTTAGCAAGTAGCAAATAACATCCTAATCCTATTCCCTCAAGCCGAAGTTAGAACAAACACTTACCTCGGTCCAAAGAATAGCGATCAACCCTCAATTACCGCCTTTCCTCTACAATCCGGCTCCGAAACAATGGTATCTAGTCATAATTAGTTCAATAATATTAATAAGGGCTCAAAAACATAATCTCATAGTCTAGGAATGAACTTTTCCAACCATTCTCCCAAAATACCAAAATTCGACACCGGTCCCACATGGTCCAAACACGAGGCTCGGACCAAAACCCAATCACCCATAACCCCACGAGTTCAAATATATAATTTATTTCAAGATTCGACCCCAAGTTGAGGTTGAATCACCCAAAATTCCCAAAAACCTAACTCTACCCAAAACCCTTAATTTCTACTTTGATTTCATGATTTAGGGCTAGGAAATTAGTAATTAGATGAAGAAATAATGAGGGAATGATGTTAAGATTACTTACCCAAAGAGTTATGGAGGAAGGAGAGCTTGAATTTCGTCTATGGAGGGTTTAAGAGGAGCTCGTGTGAAAAAAAAATGAGAAATCTCTGGACATAAAAATATGACTGGGCGTATTTACTCTATGCGATCGCAGAAAGAGGCTTGCGATCGCATAGGGGAAGGGAAAATTGACCACTGCGATCGCAGAATGGGTCATGCGAACGCATAGAAGAAAAGGGGCTATGCATACCGGGGTTGGTTTAATGAAACGCGATCGCGGAAGCTTAATGCGATCGCAAGGAATGAAGGGGCTAAGGTACGCGATCGTAGAGGAGTTCATGCGATCGCATAGAACAGAAAATGGGCCTGATCAATTAACCCTGCGCGATCGCAGACACCAGCAACAACAGTTTTCTGCAGCATTCCTAAGGCTAAAACCATCCCAAAACATATCCGAATCACACCCGAGCCCTCGGGGCTCCTAACCCAACACATGGACTAACTCAACAACATCCTACGAACTTAACCGTGCGATCAAATTGCCTAAATAACATCAAAATCCATGAATCAAGCCTCAAAATCATCATTTTCATTTCAAACTTCTTAAACTTCTAACTTTAGATATTTAGGTCCGAAACACATCAAATGACGTCCGATTTCGACCAAACTTTACAGAAAGCGCTTAACACATATTTAAGACTTGTACCGGGCGTCGGAACCAAAATACGAGCTCGATACCATAGTCTTTTAATCAATTTTTATTTCCATTTTCCTTAAGAATTTCAGAAAAATAATTTCACAGAAAAATTCATTTCTCGGGCTCTCGACCTCGAAATTCGACTCCGGGCATATGCCCGAGTCTCATATTTTTCTACGGACCCTCCGGGACCGCCAAATCACGGGTCCGGGTCCATTTACCAAAAATTTGACCAAAGTCAACTTTAGCAATATTAATATCAAAATTCTTCAAATTTTTTACAAAGTTCACATATTTCAACATAAAAGCTTTCCGGCTTCGCGCCCGGACTGCGCACACAAATCGAGGCAACTAAAAGTGAGGTTTTCAAGGCCTCAGAAGCACGAAAATAGGAAGAAGCCCGGTGATGACCCTTTGGGTCGTCACATTCTCCACCTCTAAAACAACCGTTCGTCCTCGAACGGACAAAAGAAGGAAGTACCTGAGTCAGGAAATAGGTGAGGATAACGGCTCCGCGTATCAGACTCGGACTCCCAGGTCGATGCCTTAGGAGGCTGACCTCTCCACTGAACACGCACTGAAGGAAAGCTCTTCGACCTCATCTGTCGAACCTGCCGATCTAGAATAGCTACCGGCTCCTCCTCGTAAGACAGATCCTTGTCCAACTGGACAGTGCTGAAATCTAACACGTGGGCTGGATCGCCGTGATACCTCCGAAGCATGGACACATGAAACACTGGATGCACGGCTGACAAGCTGGGCGGCGAGGCAAGTCTGTAAGCCACCTCTCCCACACGATCGAGAATCTCAAATGGGCCAATGAACCTAGGGCTAAGCTTGCGCTTCTTCCCAAATCTCATCACGCCCTTCATAGGCGACACTCGGAGCAAGACCCGCTCACCAACCATGAAAGCTACATCTCGAACCTTACGATCCGCATAACTCTTTTGCCGCGACTGAGCCGAACGAAACCTGTCCTGAATGATCTTGACCTTATCCAAGGCCTCCTGAACTAAATCTGTACCCAATAATCGAGCCTCTCCCGGCTCAAACCATCCGACTGGAGTCCGACATCGCCTACCATATAACGCCTCATATGGAGCCATCTGAATGCTGGACTGGTAGCTGTTGTTGTAGGCGAACTCTGCTAAAGGTAAGAACTGGTCCCACGAGCCTCCGAAATCAATGACACAGACTCGGAGCATATCCTCCAATATCTGAATAGTCCTCTCAGACTGGCCGTCCGTCTGAGGGTGGAACGCTGTGCTCAACTGAACCTGGGTGCCCAACTCCTGCTGAACTGCTCTCCAGAAGCGCAAGGTAAACTGCGTACCTCGGTCCGAAATGATAGATGTCGGCACCCCATGAAGGCGAACAATCTCTCGGATGTAGATCTCGGCTAACCTCTCCGATGAATAAGTGGCTGCAACAGGAATAAAATGCACTGACTTGGTCAGCCTATCAATAATGACCCAAATAGCATCAAGCTTCTTCCGAGTCATCGGAAGTCCAGTAATGAAATCCATGGTAATCCTTTCTCACTTCCACTCGGGAAGCTCAATCCTCTGGAACAAACCACCAGGCCTCTGATGCTCATACTTTACCTGCTGACAGTTCAAACATCGAGCCACATATGCAACGATATCTTTCTTCATCCTACGCCACCAG
>NW_017682867.1:0-9203 GCF_001879085.1 Nicotiana attenuata | reverse complement strand
GGAACCATTTTGGAGCAACAAAGACCCCTCGGAGCTGAGTATAGTTGAAGACAAGGCAAAAATCAAGGCCACTGCACAACTGGGCTAGCGCGCCTATATGCGCGCCCGCGCTAAAACTAGCGTATCCAAGACAGAAACTCAGCAAACTAGCGCGGCCAGATGCGCGCCCAAATGCGCGGCCGCGCTAGTCCAAAATCCGGCGATGGTTCATTGGGGGCAAAAGTGGAAATCTGGAGAAAAATTCACTTAACCTATATAAGGTCAAGCTCGCCCAAGGGAGTTTTATCAAGGTTTTCATAGGCTAAATCAAGACATAGAGAGGCAAGAGGCAAGGAGGAAATTGGATCATCAAGTTTTTCTTTTCTTCTCTTCGTTTTTGCTAATTATGATGAAATTGAATCTAATTGTGATGAACAATAGTATGAGTGGCTAAAACCTATTGTTCTAGGGTCATGGGTAAAACATAAATGTTGTTGTTTGAGGTTTAATTTGACAAAGTTGGTTTATCATCTTGGGTTGTTCATTTAATTCTGTTATTAATTGCTTTGCTGAGCAGCTAACAGTGAAACACTATCTACGAATCTAGAGTTGAACTCGAAAGTGGGAATTCTAGGTTGCATATAGAATTAAATAGAGCAGGTTCTTGAACCCGGGCCTCGGGGAACGGATTCGCAATTGGGATAGACATATACCCACTTGCCTTGCTTGGTTAAAATACTGGAATTGTAAATGCGTTCTTGTTAATCTTAATTCCATAGAAATATAGGCATTGAGTTAATTTGAGCAGGCGAGTAAGAAGTCGACAGATTCTTACGAGTAATATAAACCTTGTCAATTAATAACCCAGATAAATCGATTAGTCATCTTAAGCTAAGGACACAACAAGATTGTTAACTAGCCCGTGACCCTGGAATATCCTCTCCTACTGTGTGTTATTCGAAACTGCTATTTGTTTGGTTAATTGCTTTAGTTAGATTATTTCTTGATAATTTAGGTAGTAAAATAAGTACATCTTTATTCTGTGACGCATCTCTTGAATAAGTAAAGTAATTGGGTTTGAATCAGTCAATAGTTGATTACAAGTCTTCGAGGGAACGATACTCTACTCACTACTCTATTACTTGACGATCACGTGCACTTGCATGGGTATTTTTGGTCGCAACAAGTTTTTTGCGCCGTTGTCGGGGACTTAGAAATTAGCTACTTGACTAACTTGAGCTTTTGTTATTTATTTAATCGGGTTTTAACTTTTAGTTCACATTGGTTATGCTAATACAGGATTCTCTGTTGAATGCGAAGAAGTAGAAGCACAAACAATCTCCTTTCTCTTGATCCCGAAATTGAACAAACACTTCACAGATTGAGGAGGGAGGTGGACGCTAGAACCAGAATTGAAAGAGAGTTGGACATCGTAGTTCAACCACAGCCAATTGAGATGGCAAGTAATGAGGAACGTGCGGTGATTGAAGCCGCAAGACCCACTCTGGCTAATATGACTCAGGCTATCGTGAAGCCTGATATCACTGGGCACTTTGAACTGAAACAATACATGGTGCAGCTGATCCAGTCCATAGGGCAATTTGTGGGTCTACCTCATGAAGACCCACAGCGACATATTCAGAATTTTCTGGAAATTACGGATACTTACAACTATCCGAACGTTTCCAAGGACTATGTCAGGCTGACACTTTTCCCCATTTCTCTGCTCGGGGAAGCTAAGGAGTGGTTGAATAAGGAGCCAGCTAATTCAATCCGCACGTGGGATGATCTGGCAAGGAAGTTCTTAATCAAGTTTTTTCCCACCAAGAAAACAAAGATGTTGAGGAGTCAAATTCTTGGGTTCGAACAACGAGCTGGCGAGACACTTCGTCAAGCATGGGAAAGATACAAGAAGTTGCTCAGAGACTATCCTCATCATTGCCAGACAAACGAGGTATTGGGTCACACTTTTGTAGATGGGCTAGATGATGCTTCAAAGATGAATCTCGATTCAGCTTGTGGAGGTAGTTGCATGGCCAAACCGTACAGTGAAATCCAACTCCTGCTGAATACTTTCACTACTAATGATAATAACTGGCAAGGTGATGGTGACTCGCGAAAGGCAGTTAAGCAAAAATCAGTTGGGTTACTTGAGCTCGACGAGGTGTCAGCAATGAGAGCTGAAATTGCAAGGCTGTCCAATTAGNATTTTATTCAACATTTTTGGATTTGGATTTGGGTCACATGAAATGCACACCCGAGTTTAGGAAGGTAAGATTATTAAAGAACGCGCCTAAAGCGACTAACGTGTCATTAACTCTGCGGGAGGCCATGAAAATTCGCTAAATGGCATTCCTGAGTTCTAAATATTTTAATAAAGTAATTAAAGGGGGCCACGCGATTTGTGATTTTATTTGGCGTGGTGTACCTCAATTTTGTTTTTTAAAGGACATCCTAAAGGCGAACTAATATTATCTATAAGAATTGTCTCTAAAAAAAAAACTTAATTTGTTAACATTATGAATTAACTAATATCATGATGTTCAAGGAGATTCGGACCCCAAGTTCAAGTCCGAACTCGAACAAGGCGATCTCCATTACTGAAGAAACCCTTAGCTCGAGTCCGCTACTTAACTTGAAAGGCCCAAAACCTACTATTTGGTTATTGCTGGATCAATTATTAGTTCAAACCTGGGCCCAAAATGGATCCGGTCCACATGGGAGGCATGTGTGATAAAGGCTCCCAAAAGCTGAAGACAGACATGCCTTAGCATGCCGAGCCAGAATCAAAATTGGGCTTGAGGCAGGCCCAAATCAAGCAAAGCCTTCCCAGGTCATGAGAGGGGGAGATCTGAGGATCGAAACTAGGCAACCACTGGAGGAAAGTTTTCAAACTAAAATGCATGAACATCTGAACTAAAAAAATCTGCAGATTTCCAAACTCGAATTGAAACATCCATTCTAACATTTCAAACTTTTAAACCTAAACTAACATGTAAATATGAAGGAACCCCTGAAGACGTGAAAGAAATCAGTATTGCCATAAATTAAACTCTAGACTAGTTCCACGCCTAACAGAACAACAGATAGCATGATTATTATACCTTGATCAAACTACCAGATAACTACCAGGTTCACACATACTGATTCAATGATAGAACCTGGTAATTCCTTCAGCTAATATGAATTACAAGCTAAGATACATCACTGAAATTACCAGAGACACAGTTCTTCAGTGACCTTAAGTACTTCACCACTTTGGGAAATCAAGGAGGGGGGAAAATGAACTAAGAGCTAACATATGAATCTCTTCAAGTTCTAGTTACAAACCAGCTATAAACTTAATTTAAACAAAGGACTACAGTAAGTAACACAAGCAGATCATACAACAAACTAAAAAAAAACTCTCATGCTTCAACATCTTCATATCAGTTCAATTTTCTTTTTAGTTTTCATTTCTCAACCAACGTGGTTACAAGGAGTGTACCTGGAAATTAAAAGGAGAAAGAAGAGTGAGGAAACAGGAGCAGCAACAGAACAGTAACCTCAGCAAATCAGCTTAGACCAGAATTTTTTTTGAAACAGTACGCAACAGAGCCAATAAAGAGGAGACAACACCAATCTAAAGCCCAGAAATGCTGTGTAATTGTCTAAAACCCAATTTTAATCAACCAAATCCCCAGCAATCTTCAAATTAGACTCGATTTCAAACCATTGTGAATTCAGCCAATCAACACTACTTCATAATCAGTGAAACTCCAAAATCACTAAAATGATTTCAATGAAACAGTGTTGTTCATTAGGATTTCTAGACCTTTTTTATTTTTTTTTCTGAAAAAACTTTTTACCTCTGAATCCCTAGAGAACAGTAGAACTATGTAGCCTTTTTTGATTCTTTTAGCTCTCTATATCTCTCAGATTTTCAGAATGTCCAAGGCTCTTCAATCCTGCCTAGAAAGGCAAGAATGCTACCTTATATAGCGAAACAACTAAGGCAACCTTGTCGGTTTTGCTTTTGCATTTTAGTCCCCTTTTAACTCTTGCTTTTAGCTTAGAAATCCCTTATTTACTGACTTGCTACCCAAGTCACACCACTATGATTCTAAAATACAAATTAGAACCCCTTCTAGGTGCTTCTAGTGGCTTCTAATTTCAGTTACTAAAGATTCCCTGATTCTAAAATACCTAGACTACCCTTTATTTGGATTCCAAACTACTAACCTAGTCAAACCAACCCCCAACCCAGTTAATCTTGGTCAAAAACTGACCACAGCTAAGCAACAAATGCTGGACCATTCAAAGAAAATCAATTATACTAAAAGAAGAACCTAAAATCGAACTAGTAGTCTAATTATTCTATTTTAAGTATCAAAAATCAAAACTAATTATAGAATTAAACTTGACCAACTAGAATTAACCAAAATTAAAACCAGTGAAACCGCAAAGAATTAATATAAGCAGGAAGAAATAAATCAAAGCTCAAACCAGCATCAACAAACATGAGATATACTACTGAATTATTTAACTAAACTAATCAATGGGAGATGAAAATTAAAGATTTAAAGCCTATGTTAATAGAGCCAAACACCGAACCAAACCAACAGGAAAAAATCAACAAGTCCAAAAATCAAACCAAAAAGAAAATTCCAAATCAATTCACATGAAAAACAGGGACGAAATACCACATGCGAACAAATAACACAGAAAATCAAATGAAAAAGGGAATCTTACTGATTTAACTTGACACTACGTTTGATGTTCTAATTCACATGAACAGCGTCAATTTATGCCGAACAAAAGCTTGAGGTCGAATGGTTTGAACTGTTGAAGCTTGAACTCGTATCCAAGATTTGAGTGATTCTGGGTAGATTCGAAGGATGCCATTGACATATTAGGCATGAGGGAGGCGTGGGGGTCATGGGGTGTTGTTTTGGGGTGGTTTGAAGGCGGCGCCTAGGGTTTGGGTTATTTGAGGAGATTGGCTGGGATTCGAGGGAAATAGATTGGGGAATTGGAATGGGGAGGGTGAGAGGAACCTATGATGTAAAATTTGGGGCGTTTGGTGACCGACCGCCACCGTGAGGCGATTTCCGGCGACGGTCTAGGACGGTAGACGGTGGGGGTATCTCTGATGGGGAAGGAGGTGAGGGAGACGGGCTTGGGGGGGGGGGGGGAGGTTCGGACATTTATATATTAGTTGGACCCATACTTCCCAGCCGTTAGATTGAGTTACCTCGACGGCTGGGATTTTCTATTAATTAAACGTGGTCATTTCTGAAGGAAAGGGTAACGGGCCTGGACCGGTGTGAATATATTTGGGCTGGTGCAGGTATGGCTTGGGGTGGGTTTGAAAATCTCCATGGGCCTGTGGAGATTGGACTAAAACAGCCCAAAACAAGTCTCCTCTTTTGTTTGAGTTGATGAAATATGGGCTCTAAGTGTGAATTGTATATATTTCAGGTTAAGGAGCTTATATTATGCAAGAAAATGTGATTTGGAACCATTTTGGAGCAACAAAGACCCCTCGGAGCTGAGTATGGTTGAAGACAAGGCAAAAATCAAGGCCACTGCACAACTGGGTAGCGCGCCCATATGTGCGCCCGTGCTAAAACTAGCGTGTCCAAGACAGAAACTCAGCAAACTAGCGCGGCCAGATGCGCGCCCAAATGCGCGGCCGCGCTAGTCCAGAATCCGGCGATGGTTCATTGGGGGCAAAAGTGGAAATCTGGAGAAAAATTCACTTAACCTATATAAGGTCAAGCTCGCCCAAGGGAGTTTTATCAAGGTTTTCATAGGCTAAAGCAAGACATAGAGAGGCAAGAGGCAAGGAGGAAATTGGATCATCAAGTTTTTCTTTTCTTCTCTTCGTTTTTGCTAATTATGATGAAATTGAATCTAATTGTGATGAACAATAGTATGAGTGGCTAAAACCCATTGTTCTAGGGTCATGGGTAAAACATGAATGTTGTTGTTTGAGGTTTAATTTGACAAAGTTGGTTTATCATCTTGGGTTGTTTATTTAATTCTGTTATTAATTGCTTTGCTGAGTAGCTAACAGTGAAACACTATCTAAGAATCTAGAGTTGAACTCGAAAGTGGGAATTCTAGGTTGCATATAGAATTAAATAGAGCAGTTTCTTGAACCCGGGCCTCGGGGAACGGATTCGCAATTGGGATAGACATATACCCACTTGTCTTGCTTGGTTAAAATATAGGAATTGTAAATGCGTTCTTGTTAATCTTAATTCCATAGAAATATAGGCATTGAGTTAATGTGAGCAGGCGAGTAAGAAGTCGACAGATTCTTACGAGTAATATAAACCTTGTCAATCAATAACCCAGATAAATGGATTAGTCATCTTAAGCTAAGGACACAACAAGATTGTTAACTAGCCCGTGACCCTGGAATATCCTCTCCTACTGTGTGTTATTCGAAACTGCTATTTGTTTGGTTAATTGCTTTAGTTAGATTATTTCTTGATAATTTAGGTAGTAAAATAAGTACATCTTTATTCTGTGACGCATCTCTTGAATAAGTAAAGTAATTGGGTTTGAATCAGTCAACAGTTGATCACAAGTCTTCGAGGGAACGATACTCTACTCACTACTCTATTACTTGACGATCACGTGCACTTGCGTGGGTGTTTTTGGTCGCAACAAGTTTTTGGCGCCGTTGCTGGGGACTTAGAAATTAGCTACTTGACTGACTTGAGCTTTTATTATTTATTTAATCGAGTTTTAACTTTCAGTTCACATTGGTTGTGCTAATACAGGATTTTCTGTTGAATGCGAAGAAGTAGAAGCACAAACAATCTGCTTCCTCTTGATCCCGAAATTGAACAAACACTTCACAGATTGAAGAGGGAGGTGGACGCTAGAACCAGAATTGAAAGAGAGTTGGACATCGTAGTTCAATCACAGCCAATTGAGATGGCAGGTAATGAGGAACGCGTTGTGATTGAAGCCGCAAGGCCCAGTCTGGCTAATATGACTCAGGATATCGTGAAGCCTGATATCACTGGGCACTTTGAACTGAAACAATACATGGTGCAGCTGACCTAGTCCACAGGGCAATTTGTGGGTCTACCTCATGAAGACCCACAGAGACATATTCAGAATTTTCTGGAAATTACGGATACTTACAACTATCCGAACGTTTCCAAGGACTATGTCAGGCTGACACTTTTTCCCTTTTCTCTGCTCGGGGAAGCTAAGGAGTGGTTGAATAAGGAGCCAGCTAATTCAATCCGCACGTGGGATGATCTGGCAAGGAAGTTCTTAATCAAGTTTTTTCCCACCAAGAAAACAAAGATGTTGAGGAGTCAAATTCTTGGGTTCGAACAACGAGCTGGCCAGACACTTCGTCAAGCATGGGAAAGGTACAAGAAGTTGCTCAGAGACTGTCCTCACCATTGCCAGACGGACGAGGTATTGGGTCACACTTTTGTAGATGGGCTAGATGATGCTTCAAAGATGAATCTCGATTCAGCTTGTGGAGGTAGTTGCATGGCCAAACCGTATAGTGAAATCCAACTCCTGCTGAATACCTTCACTGCTAATGATAATAACTGGCAAGGTGATGGTGACTCACGAAACGCAGCTAAGCAAAAATCAGCTGGGTTACTTGAGCTCGACGAGGTGTCAGCAATGAGAGCCGAAATTGCAAGGTTGTCCAATCAGATGACGAGGATGACAATGCAGCAGCCACAGCCAATGCAACAGGTACAACAGATGACTATTTGCTGCGAACTGTGTGGTGACAGCCATATGAGTGATATGTGCCCCACGAATCCAGAATCCATCTATTATGTGGGGCAGC
The DNA here is from genome assembly GCF_001879085.1 of Nicotiana attenuata. Lineage (NCBI taxonomy): Eukaryota > Viridiplantae > Streptophyta > Magnoliopsida > Solanales > Solanaceae > Nicotiana > Nicotiana attenuata. The sequence goes on along the minus strand of NW_017682867.1, from coordinate 1,405 downwards.
GAAATAGAGGCCTACCGAACCAGCATGCACAATACGGGAATTCCTACAATCCAGATTGGAGGAATCATCCCAACTTCTCATGGGGTGGAAATCAGCAGAATCAGAATCAGTATAAACCCCAAGGGGTTTTTAATCAGCCTCAGAGACCATCCCAACAAATGGAAGAGAGCACAAATGATTTACTAAAGAAGTTGTTGATTGACAATCAGCAGCTCAGGACCGACTTCAGAAATCTTGAGAGGCAGATGGGGCAGTTAGCAACGAATCAAAACACTAGACCTACAGGAGCCCTCCCCAGTGATACAGAAAAGAATCCGCAAGTGAATGCAGTTACACTTAGAAACGGGAGGGAACTTGAGGAAGTGCCAAAGAAAAGGAAAGATAAGCCCGTGCCTGAGGGGGAGTTGATCCCTAAAGTGACAAATGAGCCAAAGAAGACTGCTGAAATTCCAGAGCCAGTGGAGGCCCTAAGGCTACCACCACCTTTTCCCCAGAGATTGCAGAAAAAGAATGATGATCGCATGTTCAGCAAATTTCTCTCCATGTTGAGCCAGGTTCAATTGAATATCCCACTTGTTGATGTACTCCGTGAAATTCCAAAGTATGCTAAGTACATAAAAGATATAGTGGCTCACAAGAGAAGATTAACTGAATTTGAGACAGTTGCACTTACTGAGGAGTGCACTTCTAGGGTCCAAAATAAGCTCCCTCAAAAGCTTAAGGACCCTGGCAGCTTCACGATTCCTGTGCGCATTGGTAATATTGATGTGGGTCGTGCTCTTTGTGATTTAGGGGAAAGCATAAATCTGATGCCCCTATCGTTGTTCAGGCAATTGGGTCTTGGAGCTCTGAAGCCAACTACTGTGATGTTGCAGCTGGCTGACAGGTCGATAGCACACCCTGAGGGGGTAATTGAAGATGTGTTGCTGCAAATTGGGAAATTCATCTTCCCTGCTGATTTCATTATCCTCGATTATGAAGCTGATGAACTGGTCCCAATCATATTAGGGCGACCTCTCTTGGCTACTGGTGACGCAATTATCAAAGTGAGAGAGGGAAAGATGATCTTGAGGGTAGATGAGGAGGAAGCAGTTTTCAATGTCTACAAAGCAATCCAACTCCCCCGTCACTGTGAGGAGCTGTCCATGATATCAGTTATTGAGGTTGATGAGCAAATTCGTGATCCAAGTGTATATATAGACGATTCTCTAGAGAAAGCACTTATGTTGTTTGATAGCCTGGGGAATGATGAGGAGGTCGAGGAGATGATGCACATTCTTGATACATCTTGTGCATACATGCAGGGGACACACCCCTTTGAACCTTTGAACAGGCCACAGGGACCTCCTCCAAAGCCGTCAATTGAGGAAGCCCCGAAATTGGAGCTTAAACCTCTCCCATCTCA
>NW_017682866.1:0-9205 GCF_001879085.1 Nicotiana attenuata | reverse complement strand
GGTAGATGCACTGTCTTGGTACATCAGCCAAGATCCCAAGTGGTCAAGCTGGGTAGGCATGGCATCTGACTTTATGGACAGATTCAGGTTTAATACAGAGAACGCACCAGACGTGTTCTATATCCAGAATCTAAAGAAGAAGCCCACGGAGACATTTCGCGAGTATGCTACTCGCTAGAGGTCCGAAGCTGCTAAGGTCAGACCCGTCTTAGAAGAGGAACAAATATACAAGTTCTTTGTCCGAGCTCAGGACCTGCAGTATTATGAACGGCTGATGATGATTGAGAACCACAAATTCTCCGACATTATCAAATTAGGTGAAAGAACTGAAGAAGGTATTAAAAGTGGAATGGTTACAAATTTCGAAGCCTTGCAAGTTACGAATAAGGCTTTACAGTCTGGTGGTGTGTCCAAGAAAAGGGACGTAGGGGCCGTGATGGTTGCACAAAGGACCAAGTCTTCCCTTAAATACCAAGCCTACCCAACACCTCCACTCACATACCAGCCAACCCCAAATTACCAAGCACCCTCATACCAAGCTCTACCACCAACTTATCAGTCATCTCCACCTCCTACATATCAACCTACTTCACCCAGATACTCCCAACCCGCTCATGTCTACCAAACTTATAATGCTCAACCATTCCATTATCAATCACCCCCTGCACGCCAAAATTTTCCTAGACCCCGACCTAATTTTGATCGCAGACCTCTGAAACAATATACAGCCATCGCTGAACCCATCGACCAGCTGTATGAGAGGCTCAAAGCTGCTTGTTATGTCATCCCCGTCCCTGCTACAACCCCTGATAATCCTTCTCAGTGGGTTAACCCAAACAAGTCCTGTGCGTACCACTCCGGCATGAAAGGGCACACCATCGATGAATGCCGCTCCTTGAAAGATAAGATACAGTCTTTGATTGATAACAAGGTCATTGTGGAAAAGGAAGCCACTCCGAACATCCGCAACAACCCTCTGCCAGACCATAAGAGTGGAGGTATCCACATGATTGAAGTAGAAGATGACTGGGATCCCGAGGGATCAATCAGGTTCATCACAGAAGGTGATGACCCAAAGAAACCAACAATTACTCTTAATCCGATCATAGTCCAGATCCAACCGTCTGAGGATGCTGAGGTGAATATGTCTATAACTCTTGAATTTGAAGCAACGCCACCCACAAAGACACCGACACCAATTGAGGTTGAATTCACGTCTCCGGTTAATGCACCCGCACCATTTCAGGTTGCAGTCTTGCCACCCAGGGCACAGGTTCCATTGGAGGTAAGGATAGTGATCACTGCCAACTCCACTATACTAAAAAGTAGGAAGAGAGGTAGACAATAGCTTTTACCCGATATGAGGGTCGGGATCGAATTCCTCAGAGAATTAGAAATTGGAGCTGGGTATCTATCTAGACTAGAGTCGTGTAATTGTTCTAAATATCACTTCCAACATTTTTGGGTTTTTCAATTATAAACTACTATTATCAAACTACTAATTGAAACTAGATTATGCTATGAAATAATTGCTAAAGTTGTATCTAATGGGAAGAAGGGCTCTAGGGTCGTGACATCACCTAGGTGGCTAATTGACGGGTAGATATTACTAAGGATCGATTGACATAATTGGGGCTTATGCTATGACTGTTGCACAATTTTACCCTCTCTCACACCTCTCGGTAGAGAGAGTGATTTTGCCCACTTGACTCTCTCGAGACCAAATGGGTAGGCAAATTAGATCAAGCAACTAGGGTTCAAGTAGGGTGATTACTCTCTCGAGGTTTAGCCCGTTAATTGGGACTATCATTTCTCAGGAGTCCATCCCAATTCCTTGTTGGGTCAATTTTGGAATACTTAGACTCTCTTTCTCAAGAAGAGTCAAATCCACAAAGCACAAATCAGTATTTGCAACCACCAATTTATAGATTAAAACATAAAATCAACCCAAATAGCAAACACCCATAGTCAATCTAACCCTAGATGGAAACACCCATCAATTACCCACACTAGGGTTGTTGAGCCACACCGTAGCTAATGGTTTAGCTACTCATGCTTGAAGGAGAAAATGAAGAAATAGATGAAGAACAAGACATATTAATTAAATACTAAATTAAAGTACAAGAATCTATCGTTAATTTGATGCTAAGATGCCAAAAATGGCTACAAAATGAGTCTTACGAGCGCAGCTCAAAATCTGGAAAATAACTGATGACCTAAAAATGGTAAAATGTTCTATTTATACTAGGCTAGAAAAACTTGACAAAAATACCCCTGCGGGGTCAGCGCGGGCCGCATGAAATGGACCGCGGCCGTGCTAGGCTCTTTGACTTCAATTCTGAGCTCTCTGAACTTGGGCTCCGCGGACCGTGTAAAATGGACCACGGCCGCGGAGGCAGCTGGAGCGGTCCGCACAATAACGACCACGGACCGCATTGCTTGGACTTGGCAAAATTCCATCTCTCTGAATCTCTTGTCCGCGGACCGCACAAAAAGGAGTGCGGCCGTGGAGCCTTCACTATGGACCGCGCTATGTGTACCGTGATCGTATCGCCCGAAGCCTGGTTTTACCAACTCTCTGAACCATCTAGTGCGGCCGCATTCAACTTTGTGCGGTTCGCACTAGGCTTGTTTGCCCTCATTTTACTTGGGCTTTGATACTTGAGCAGGTTTCACTCCTTTTGAGCCAATCCTTGACATTTCGTCACTTTGTCGATCAAACTTGCAATCAAGCACAACTTATGAGCCTTTTGGGATTGTTTTGTAACAGTTTATAACCAAAGTGTAAGCAAGAAGGAGCATAAAACACTACAAATTCCCTAGTTATCAACTCCCCCAAACTTAAGCCTTTGCTTGTCCTCAAGCAAACAAAATAAGACCCATCCCTTAAGGTAAAATCCAAGAGTTTCCAGCTATCCTAAAGTAACCTCAACAAGCATCTATTGAGACTAACAATTGCCCTTAATACGAATGAATCATCAACAACTTTTAAACTTTGAAAAACCATGGATCAAGTGTGACACAAGAGCATCAAGAGTTGACTCAACACATCAACGAACTCTTTCAATTACTTTGGTCATTGTGGAACCCATACTCACACATGCTCAACTTTCCCTAAGCAATCCTCACCTTTTAGAGTATTGACACACAAACCGAGGTTATGGGGATTCACTCATCTCTCTCAAGAAAAAATCACAAGTCCGGCTCTAAGTACCATATGCTTGCCCCTTATGTAAGTATCCACTAATGTAAGCTTCATTCAACATAAGATCATATAGGGCTTTTGTGGAATCAATGTGAAGGCTTTTGGTTTAGGGTAGGAAATGTTTTTGTCTAAGTGGGTTCCATCTTCCCTTAAGCACTTCTTTTGATTCATTTGACACAATTCACTTGACTCTTTGAGTCATTTCGCCTCTTTCCAAGGGGGTAGAGAGACTCATTGTCACTCTTTGTTATGCATTTCAAACCGTTTCTCCCTTTTCAACTTTCCACACCTTTCTTTCTTTTTCACTACTTTTGTTGAATCCCTTTTTATTATTTTTCGCATTGTACTTTCTCTTTATCTTTTTGCTTTTCTTTCTTTTTCATTTGCTCTCCTTTTCTTCTCTTTTGTGACTTTTTACCACTTTGTTGCACTCCTCGTCTCCCCCCCAAACTTATACTTTTACCATGTGCTCAAGGAAAGATCGGGTGCCAAGAGAGGGTATCTTTTAGAACAGGTATAGGCTTGTAACATGGTTCTTGAAAGAAAAAGGTCTAAGGCTCAAAAGGGGTTAACTAGGGATCGTATCATTGGTAGGCTATGGAATTTGTTCAACTATCATTTGGATCAAGGAGAGCCTATAATCACTTCCCAAGTCAAATTTCACTTAAGAGTTCGCCTCAACAGACATTCAGGGCAAGTTCTAGACCAATGGCTCGGGACTTGGACTCGCAATTCGATTTCTCACCACACAACCTAGGGGATTGCTAAAGATATAGAGTCGGCGGCCCACAACGACCTTAGATACGATTTGAGCACACAATGGTCCCGAAAAACCACTTGATGATTATCGGCCAATGCAAGAGTCTCAAGGCCACAACTTTCACCATCCTAAACACAACATTTTGTCTTTGACCATGGGATCAAAAGCAAATGTGCTAGGCCCAAGTGAAGCTTTGCTTGAGGTACTCTTAACCATAAACTACCCAAAACAAAAAAAAAAAATGGACTCAAACCCTTAAGAAGGTTGTCACGCCATCTATATTTGGGAAGTGCCACCCGGTTCACACAATACTCCACCTTTGGAAAGAACCGCGGCATTGAGAAAACCAAAGGCTTATTAAAAGCGTCAAAACAAATCAGAAAGCTACGAGCCTATATAAGAAACTAAAAACGAAATTTTTTTACGAAAAATAGAAAATAGAATGAATATGTACAAATAGGGATTGAATATACAACGGGGGATGAATATATACAATAATGTAACATTATATATAGACCCATAAAGAAGATAAAAAGTACGATGAAAGTAACTAAATGTAAAGTTATATACAGACCAATAGAAAATCAAAAGAAAGCATAAAATAGTATTAATATTTACAGTCATCCAAAAATGAAGGGCGCACCCCCTCGAATAAAAGCTGGCATTGTCCCCAATGCCAACTAACAAAATAAGCATCAAAAAGTACAGGGAAAGGACATGAAGACTCCCTAAGTCGTGTCCGTCTGCATGGGATCATCTGTGGTCCCCGGGTCCTCTGTATGCGCGGGAACCTCAGACTAGTTCCCAGTCTCCTGCTGCTCAGCTGCTGGGACTGGGGCCTGGACCTGGACAGGCTGAATATTAGGGGCATCCTGTGGCTGACTGGAGGAGGCCTACGATGGGTCTGCCAACTGGATGATCGCCTCATCTGCACAGGGGAGCTTCCTCTTCTTCCTAGGAAGCATCCGTGTCTGCTCCTGCTGTGGCTCTGCTGCTGGAGCTGGATCCCCAAATAGGAAGTCTAAAGGTAATGAGTCGGCCTTTAGCTTGTGCACATCTGCTCTAAGCTCCTTCACAGACTCCTTAGAATCACGTGTTTTCCGTAGTTTCTTGTGCTCCCCGGCAAGCTCCTTCAGAGCCTTGTCGTGTGAATCCACTGCCTTAGACAAGGCATCCTGAGTCCTGATGATCTTTTCCTGGTTCCCCAGGATCTTCTTCAATGTGTCCTTAATGGACTGTGGAATCTGTACTGGCTGTGATGCTGACTGAGCCGCAATGGTAGAAGACAGTATAGACAACTTGGATGACGTAGCTGACATCCAGTTGTTCAAGCTATGAAGTGCCTGGCTCAGCTGGTGGGCGGTGATAGGATGGGCCCGGGAAGATGGAATCCCCAGGCCAGCTGAAGTAGAAGGACCAACAGTAGTGGAAGGTCCCAGAGGCAACTCAACAGTGGTGGAGGCAGGCTTAGTAGAGGGCTCTACCACAACCGGCTCTTCAGACTTGCCAGTTAGAGCAGAGGCAGGCGGGTTGTAATTCTTGTCCTTGGGGTTGTCCGACCCCTTCAAACTGTACCATGAAAACGGAGCCACAGGGTTGACCTTGATATCAAATCTCTCTTCTCCACATTTAGGTCCCGGAAATACATAGTGAGGGTATTGGGAAAAGGATAGTTCCGGTCATGCTCAACCCCCACTGCAGAAATGACACGGGACATCACATTGCCCACGTTGATAGGATAGCCCGCCATAATAGATGCAGCAAGAACAGCTCGGGCAGGTGGAATAGTCTGATCATGGGTAGTGGGGTCAAGTCGACTGCACACAAACGTCAACCACCCCTTAGCCTCAAAGTTAGAAGTCTTCCGAGAAATTTTGGTTCCTGCTTGTAACCAATCTGGAACAGCACCCGGGATTGCCAGGTATGAAGCTAACGCTGCTGGGACGGCCATGGATTCATGATGTTGGGGCCGTAGCATCAACGCTGCATCAGGCAGTAAAGTTTGAATGGAATCACCAGGAAGTGATCATTCACGACAACGGTAGCAAGCCTATATACAGTCGCCAGACCATTCCGGCAATCGGGGGAAAAAGGAAGCTGGGTGGAGAAACTTACCACCACATCGAGCGGGTCAATGTTGTCGACAAAGACAAATGGTGGGATAGCAAAATCAAGAGTATACTGAGTTGGAGTGGGTACGAACCTGGCAAAGGGCTCGGCAAGAACCTCCAAGGAATCTCTAAACCCATAAAACTCAAGAAACATGGCACTACCTTCGGGTTGGGATATGAATACAATTGGGAAGAGTTTAATAGCTGGTCGCCACCATGGCGAGGTCCTTACTACCCATTAGAGCAACCAATACTGCATCTGGAGCAGACCTTCCAACAGGCCGACATTATTTATAGGTCAGATGAAGAAGAAGCACTTGCAGCAGTGAAGAACTTGTTTCAAGAGGACAGTGATATGGACTGTTGTGTTATTCTCGAGGAGGAGGAGCCCATGCAAGTTGTGAGCAGAGGGGCACATCTCAAGAATTGGACCATCAGGACCACCAGAGCCCGACGAACCTCGGGGTAGCAAGGCTAAAACAAGCATTATTCACTACTTTATTTACTAAATGATTTTCTTTTTGCATTTTTCGATTTCCGCAATAAGATCTTCAATGCTCAAAACAGTTATTCAATCTATCAAAAGCATGTTTGATTTTTCTTATCGTTTTCCTCCTTACTTTACCGATATAGCATTACTATTACTTATCATGATGAACCAATGACTGTGACATGCAATGAGACAACGCAACAAATGGACATTGATTCAGAGGAAGATGATATACCTGACGAGATTGTCAAAGAAGTTGAGAACTTTTAAAACAAACCTAAGTCCGACCTGGACGAGACCGATATTTTCAACCTGTGAGATGCAAAGAACGTCAAGAAAGCACGAATCAACATTCATCTTTCGCAATCAGAGAAGAAAGAATACACAGAAGTTCTAAAGGAGTATGAGGATGTATTCGCCTGGTCGTATGATGACATGATTGGTCTGAGTACGTCTATTGTGGCTCACAAACTGCCAACCAATCCAATGTATCCATCGACAAAGCAAAAGCGTAGAAAGTTCAAGCATGATATGAGCTTGAAAATCAAGGAATATTTGGCAAAAGGAGAGTACCCAGAGCTTGCAAATCCTACTCAGAAACGCACACTTCGGAGATTGTCCAACAACTTCTTTCACGGTGGAGGAATCCTGTATAGGAGGACTCCCGATTTAGGATTACTGAGATGTGTCGACGCAAAGGAATCATCCAAGCTACTATAAGAAATTCATGCTGGGACCTGTGGCCCACATATGAACGGTTTTGTCTTAGTAAAGAAGATACTCCGGCCTGGTTACTTTTGGAGGACTATTGAAACAGATTGCATCTAGTATGTCTGGAAATGCCACCGCTGTCAGATACATGCATACATGATAAAGGTACCTCTAAGCGAGCTCAACACAACAAGCTCACCGTGGCCATTCGCCGCCTGGGGAATGGACGTTATTGGACCAATTGAGCCTGCTGCTTCCAACGGACACAGGTTTATCCTAGTAGCCATCGACTATATCAGCAAATGGGTCGAAGCAACATCATACAAAGCACTGACTAAGAAACTCGTGGTAGATTTCATCCGCGACCGCATTGTTTGTCGATTCGAAATTCCAGAGTCAATCATTACTGATAATGGCTCCAATCTCAACAACAACTTGATTAATGATATGTTCAAAACTTTCAAGATCAAACACAAGAATTCCACAGCCTACAGGCCTCAGATGAATGAAGCTGTAGAAGCCGCCAACAAGAATATCAAGAAGATATTGAGGAAAATGATAAAGAAGCATAAACGGTGGCACGAGAAGTTATCATTTTCTCTACTGGGGTATCGCACCATAGTCCGCACATCAACTGGGGCAACCCCCTACATGCTGGTTTATGGTACAGAGGCTGTCATTCCTGCTGAGGTGGAAATTAATTCCCTAAGGATCATACAAGAAGCTGAGCTCGACGATGCAGAGTGGGTAAAAAGTCGTTATGAGCAACAAGCCCTTATAGACGGAAAGAGAATAAATGTAGTCTGCCATGGTCAACTCTATCAGAACAGAATGTCCAGAGCCTTCAACAAAAGAGTCAAGCCAAGACAGTTCACACCGGGGCAGCTGGCGTTAAAGAAAATTTTCCCGTATATAGATGAAGCCAAAGTGAAGTTCTCTCCTAACTGGAAGGGTCCATACATGGTTCACAGGGTTTTTACAGGAGGAGCCCTCATACTTGCAGAAATGGACGGAGAAGTTTGGCCAAAGCCGATCAATTCAGATGCAGTCAAGCGTTACTATGTGTAATCTTTATGCTTTCCTTATAAGATATAAACTGAACTACGTCTGACCTGATTCCCATTTAAGAGGGGATACGTAGGCAGCCCTATGGGTTCGGTCACAATTCAATAAAAATTTCATTCCCCCCCTCCCCCTCGTAATTGGAAACTGGGGCAGAATTTTGAGGAGGACCCTCAAAATTCCGAAGTAATTTTAGCCAATCGCCGCACGAGCAGCAGTCGAAAATGTCAACCCATCAAACTGGGGCAGAATTTTGAGGAGGACCCTCGAAATTCCATAGCAGGAGAGGTTGCAATGTCCTGAACTACGTCACAGTCGTCGGTTTATCTAAAAGCTATTTTTTACTATACATTTATGTCATACTTTACAAAATCATGCATGTTTATTATTGAAACTGGTTTGTTTAGCAACGCTACCCCAGTGATACAGACGATATCACCAGATCGAAGCCGAACGAGTCAAGTAAAGCCAGCGGGGATACGAACTAACCTTCCCCCTTTACAAAACTCACGATTTTTCTTTGGATGCAGGCACTAGGATTGCAAAATCGTTAAAACATACTGTACGCCCATGGAACAAACATTGTTCAAGAATACGACTCTCCGAAACATCGCACTTGCCAACATTTGCTATCAGCACACACCAGTAATGCCCCATAGTCACAATTCTCTCAATAATCACAACGCTGCAATCTGCTCTTAGCTAAGAAAACTCCACTGTCATTTATTATTTTATTTCTTGCATAAGGCTACTATTCTGCCTTTCGAGGTTAAGCTCTACCTCCATCTGCATCTGCATTGCATAAGGCTAATATTCTGCCTTCCGAGGTTAAGCTCTACCTCTATCTGCATGTGCATTGCATAAGC
>NW_017682865.1:6508-9206 GCF_001879085.1 Nicotiana attenuata | reverse complement strand
CATAAGCTTGATCCCAAGGATATGTGCTGCCTGTCCCAAGTCTTTCATATCGAAACGTGAGGACAGCCATTCCTTTACTGAATTCAACATGCTCACATTGTTTCCTATGAGCAAAATATCATCTACGTACAAGACCAAAAAAGTAACTTTATCTCCACTCCACTTCTTATAGACACAAGACTCATTTTCACATTGATTTAAACCGAATGTCTTAATCGATGCGTCAAAACAAGTGTTCCATGCCCTAGAAGCTTGTTTCAATCCATAAATGGATTTCTTTAATTTACACAACATGCGCTCATTTCCACTTTTATGAAACCAACTGGTCGTGCCATATAGATGCACTCATCAAGACTTCCATTTAGAAAAGCGGTCTTGACATCCATTTGTCAGATCTCATAATCGTAATGAGCCGCAATGGATAAGAGAATCCTTATGGATTTAAGCATGGCTTCTGGCGAAAAGGTTTCCTCATAATCGATCCCTTCTTTTTGAGTAAACCCTTTTGCGACAAGCCTAGCTTTAAAAGTTTGCACTTTTCCATCCATTCCTCTCTTTTTCTTATAAATCCATTTACAACCTATGGGTTTGACTCCAATAGGTGGTTCTACAAGATCCCAGACTTGATTTGAGTACATGGACTCCATTTCAGATTTCATAGCATCAACCCATTTATCAGCATCTGTATCATGTAGTGCTTCGTCGTAATTAATAGGTTCTGTATTAGGTTCTTCAGGGATTCTATCATAAGATTCTCCCAAGAGCGCAAACTGGAGAGGTTTTCTAATAATTCTCCCACTACGACTAGTCACTACAGGTGGAGGCTGATTCTGTTGTTGAATGACATCACCACTTCCTTGAACTGACGCCTCAATGTTATTTTCCACACCAGGCGGTGCTAGGATATCATTGACTTCTTCCTGGATTGCAGGATCCCTCCCAGATTGGCTCTCAGAATCAGAGGCGTTGTTCTGCCGCGGTCCTACCGCGGTTACGCCAGGACCGCGGTCAGAAGGCCCTGCAGAATCAGGGGCATTGTTCTGCCGCGGTCCTACCGCGGTTACGCCAGGACCGCGGCAAGAGAGGCTTTCGGGTTCTTCAGGTTGCATAACAATTTCAGGTTGTTCAACAACGTGAGGTTGCTGAACAATCTGAGGTTGCTCAACATTATTTCCACTACTTTGGGGTAGTGAGATGTCAGGCAATTGTTCTTGTGCAATCTGATGCCTATTTACGATAATGCAGTGGTATGTCAATGCTGGCTTCCGGGATACGTTCAAGAGTTGAGTCGTTAGTTATTCCAATTATTTAATTCCTGTAAAACTAGTTTACTTCTAGGAATATGGTTCGTTAGATAGTCCTCCTCTATAAATCTGGCATTTGTCGTAACAATTACCTTCTTTTCTTTGGGACAATAAAACAAACCGCCTTTTGTTCCTTTTGGATATCCAATGAAAATGCATACTTCTGTCCTTGATTCCAATTTATCCGTTTTCCCTTTCAGCACATGTGCTGGACAACCCCAAACCCGAATGTGCCGTAAACTTGGCTTTCGCCCAGTCCACAATTCTATTGGAGTTAAAGGTACTGACTTTGAAGGAACCAAATTTAGAATGTAGTTTGCTGTTTCTAAAGCATATCCCCAAAAGGAAAGAGACAAATTGGAATAACTTAACATTGATCTAACCATTCCCATAAGAGTCCTATTTCTTCTTTCTGCCACACCATTTTGTTGTGGTGTTCCTGGTGCAGATAATTGAGATGTAATTCCATTATCTGATAAGTATTTTATGAATTCCGCAGAAAGGTATTCACCACCACGATCAGATCGTAATGTTTTGATATATTTATCATGTCGTTTCTCTGTTTTCGTCTTAAATTCTTTGAATTTCTCAAAGCATTCCCACTTACGACGCAACAGATAAATATATCCATATTTTGAGTAATCATCTGTGAAAGTCACAAAATACTCAAAACCACCTCTTGCTTGTATATTCATAGGACCACACAAATCAGAGTGAATTAATTCTAGCTTATCACTGGCTCTATTCCCTTTTGAGGGAAAATGTCTCTTGGTCATTTTACCTTCTAAACAGGATTCGCATGTTGGTAGTGATTCCACTTTCAATGAACTCAAAGGTCCATCAGAGACCAATCTCGAAATCCTATTTAGATTTATATGGCCTAGACATAAGTGCCATAAATAAGTTTGACTCAATTCAGAAATACGTTTTCTTTTATGTGGTAGATTAATGTTATTTAGTTCTTTTGGTTGTTGTAGCACAGGAGGAGATATATCAAGAACAAAAAGGTCATGTACTCTAGCAGCTTTGTAGATAAAACGTTTATTAAACTTAATAACAGCATAGTTATTAGCAAAATAAACATTATAACCAGCATCCATTATTTTCGAAACCGAAATCAAATTCCTTCTAATGGAAGGTACATAGAGAACATCTTTTAAAACTAAAACTCTATCACTACTAAACGAAACACTAATATCTCCTAAAGCTAAAGCTGGTGCTGGCTCGCCATTGGCTTGATAAACGCAAACTTCATTCTCACTTAGCCGCTGCGTTTCCTGAAACCCCTGCAAAGAATTGCAGATGTGATTAGTGGCTCCCGAATCTACACACCAAAACATGGTAGAAACAGCCGCTAAACAAGTTTCAACGACATTTAAATTTGAATTACCTTG
>NW_017682865.1:0-3592 GCF_001879085.1 Nicotiana attenuata | reverse complement strand
GCATAAGCTTGATCCCAAGGATATGTGCTGCCTGTCCCAAGTCTTTCATATCGAAACGTGAGGACAACCATTACTTTACTGAATTCAACATGCTCACATTGTTTCCTATGAGCAAAATATCATCTACGTACAAGACCAACAATGTAACTTTATCTCCACTCCACTTCTTATAGACACAAGACTCATTTTCACATTGATCAAAACCGAATGTCTTAATCGATGCGTCAAAACAAGTGTTCCATTCCCTAGAAGCTTGTTTCAATCCATAAATGGATTTCTTTAATTTACACAACATGTGCTCATTTCCACTTTTTATGAAACCAACTGGTTGTGCCATATAGATGCACTCATCAAGACTTCCATTTAGAAAAGCGGTCTTGACATCCATTTGCCAGATCTCATAATCATAATGAGCCGCAATGGATAAGAGAATCCTTATGGATTTAAGTATGGCTACTGGCAAAAAGGTTTCCTCACAATCGATCCCTTCTTTTTGAGTAAACCCTTTTGCGACAAGCCTAGCTTTAAAAGTTTGCACTTTTCCATCCATTCCTCTCTTTTTCTTATAGATCCATCTACAACCTATGGGTTTGACTCCAGTAGGTGGTTCTACAAGATCCCAGACTTGATTTGAGTGCATGGACTCCATTTCAGATTTCATAGCATCAACCCATTTATCAGCATCTGTATCATGTAGTGCTTCGTCGTAATTAATAGGTTCTGTATTAGGCTCTTCAGGGATTCTATCATAAGATTCTCCCAAGAGCACAAACCGGAGAGGTTTTCTAATAATTCTCCCACTACGACTAGTCACTACAGGTGGAGGCTGATTTTGTTGTTGAATCACATCACCACTTCCTTGAACTGAAGTTTCAATGTTATTTTCCACACCTAGGGGTGCTTGGATATCATAGACTTCTTCCTATAGTGTAGGAACACGCCCAGATTGGCCTTCAGATTCTGCAGCATTGTTCTGCCGCGGTCCTGCCGCGGTTACGCCAGGACCGCGGTCAGAGGGGCCTGCAGAATCAGAGGCATTGTCCTGCCGCGGGCCTACCGCGGTTACGCCAGGACCGCGGCGAGAGAGGCCCTCGGATTCTTCAGGTTGCATAACAATTTCAGGTTGTTCAACAACCTGAGGTTGCTCAACAATCTGAGGTTGTTCTTGTGCAATCTGCTGCCTATTGACATTTCTCCCACTACGATACTGCAGTGGTATGTCAATGCTGGCTTCCGGGATACGTTCAAGGGATGAGTCTTTAGTTATTCCATTATTTAATTCCTGTAAAACTAGTTTACTTCTAGGAGTATGGTTCGTTAGATAGTCCTCCTCTAAAAATGTGGCATTTGTCGTAACAATTACCTTCTTTTCTTTGGGACAATAAAACAAACCGCCTTTTGTTCCTTTTGGATATCCAATGAAAATGCATACTTTTGTCCTTGATTCCAATTTATCCGCTATCCCTTTCAGCACATGTGCTGGACAACCCCAAACCCGAATGTGCCGTAAACTTGGCTTTCGCCCTGTCCACAATTCTATTGGAGTTGAAGGTACTGACTTTGAAGGAATCAAATTTAGAATGTAGTTTGTTGTTTCCAAAGCATATCCCCAAAAGGAAAGAGGCAAATCGGAATAACTTAACATTGATCTGACCATTCCCATAAGAGTCCTATTTCTTCTTTCTGCCACACCATTTTATTGTGGTGTTCCTGGGGCAGATAATTGAGATGTAATTCCATTATCTGATAAATATTTTATGAATTCCGCAGAAAGATATTCACCACCACGATCAGATCGCAATGTTTTGATATATTTATCATGTCGTTTCTCTATTTCCGTCTTAAAATCTTTGAATTTCTCAAAGCATTCAGACTTACAGCGCAACAGATAAATATATCCATATTTTGAGTAATCATCTGTGAAAGTCACAAAATACTCAAAACCACCTCTTGCTTGTATATTCATAGGACCACACAAATCAGAGTGAATTAATTCTAGCTTATCACTGGCTCTATTCCCTTTTGAGGGAAAATGTCTCTTGGTCATTTTACCTTCTATACAGGATTCGCATGTTGGTAGTGATTCCACTTTCAATGAACTCAAAGGTCCATCAGAGACCAATCTCGAAATCCTATTTAGATTTATATGGCCTAGACGTAAGTGCCATAAATAAGTCTGACTCAATTCAGAAATACGTTTTCTTTTATGTGGTAGATTAATGTTATTTAGTTCTTTTGGTTGTTGTAGCACAGGGGGAGATATATCAAGAACGAAAAGGTCATGTACTATAGCAGCTTTGTAGATAAAACGTCTATGAAACTTAATAACAGCAGAGTTATTAGCAAAATAAACATTATAACCAGCATCTATTATTTTCGAAACCGAAATCAAATTCCTTCTAATGGAAGGTACGTAGAGAACATCTTTTAAAACTAAAACTCTATCACTACTAAACGAAACACAAATATCTCCTAAAGCTAAAGCTGATGCTGGCTCGCCATTGGCTTGATAAACGCAAACTTCATTCTCACTTAGCCGCCGCGTTTCCTGAAACCCCTGCAAAGAATTGCAGATGTAATTAGTGGCTCCCGAATCTGCACACCAAAACATGGTAGAAACAGCCGCTAATCAAGTTTCAATGACATTTAAATT
Source organism: Nicotiana attenuata (assembly GCF_001879085.1). NCBI lineage: Eukaryota > Viridiplantae > Streptophyta > Magnoliopsida > Solanales > Solanaceae > Nicotiana > Nicotiana attenuata. Next base: position 939 of record NW_017682865.1, on the reverse strand, counting down.
TGAATTACCTTGGTTATTCAACTTTGCCAGATAGGCAGGGCATTGCTTCTTGTGATGCCCGGGTTGCTTGCAATGATAGCACTTGCCTTTGGTCTTGTTCACACTAGCCGCACCACCAGGTGCCAGAACCTTTTGAGCCTTCTTCTTTTTCTTTTTGCCTTTCGACTTAGAAATTGAAGGTTTCTCAACATTGAGTGCCACAACTGGAGCGTGTTGTTTAATAATAGATTCTGCCGCTTGCAGCTCATTCAACAATTTCGCTAGTGACAAATCCATTTTGTTCATATTATAGTTCAAGCGAAACTGTTGAAAACTGTCAGGCAGAGTCTGCAGGACCATCTCAACTTGAGACTCCTTATCAATCACAGCTCCAAGGACCTCCAGTTCATTTAGAAGACTCATCATCTTCAGAACATGGTCCCTGACCGATGATCCTTCAGCCATCTTTGTGTTCAAAAGGGCTTTCATGGCTGTCTGCTTAGCTGCGCGATTTTGCTCACCGAACATCTCTTTGAGACTTTCGAGCATATCGTAAGCAGACCCCATGGACTGATGCTGATGTTGCAAAACATTTGCCATAGAGGCAAGAATGTAACATCACGCCATCTCATCAGCCTTAACCCATTTGTCATAGGCCTTAACCTGATCATCCGTAGCATTTTCAGGTTTTTCTGGGCACTCCTCAGTGATTACAAATTTGTAACCTTCAGCAGTTAGGACAATATCAAGGTTCCTTTTCCAGTCAACATAATTTGGTCCTTCTAACTTGTTTTGGTTCAAAATTGAGGTAAGTGGGTTGAATGAAGACATGGTTAATCTGGGAGATATTCACATTAAATAGATCATTAGTTATGTATTAAGAATGATTAAATTCAAAATTACACATTACACATATAACCATGCTCAGTGAACAGTTAGATTCTTTAGGAAAACTTAACT
>NW_017682864.1:3477-9206 GCF_001879085.1 Nicotiana attenuata | reverse complement strand
ATTTATAATTCCTGTATTTCAACCAAGCAAGGCAATTAGGTATATGTCTATCCTAATTGCGAATCCGTTTCCCGATGCCCAGGTTCAAGAACTTGCTCTACTCAATCCTATATGCAATCTAGAATTCCCACATTCGAGTTCAACTCTAGATTCGTAGATAGTATTCAATTGGTGATCAAGCAATCAAATAATTAAGTGCAGGATTAAATAAATAAACAAATATGATAAACTAAGAAATCAAAATCAATATCCGAATAACAATAATCATGAAAGAACCACAACCCTAGAACGTGAAGTTTAGCTCCACATAGACATGGTAGCAAAATAAAAAATCATACAAAGAAACATAAAAAGACTAAGTTGGTGGAAGAAAAGATGAAACCCGGCCTCCACGGCGGCTCTGTGCTTGTGTTTTCCTCTCAAAAACGTCCTCCTCCCTCAATATACCGTTTTTCCATGTATATATACCAAGTAGGGTTGGGCCCAAACAATTATACCTTCTCCAATGTGAAAAAGGACATTTTTCCCGGGTTTGACTAGCGCGATCGCGCTAGTGGTCGCGCTAGTGGCCCAGTGTTCTGCCTGACGAGCGCGACCTGAGCGTGATCGCGCTATTGACGCGCATGTTTCACCCTGTTTCGTTTAGAATTTGGAAAAACGTAAAACATGAAAGTTGTATCCCTTTGAGTTATCTTTCCAACCGTATATTGTGGAGCCCAAATGGAGTTCTGAGCAAAAAGTTATATCTATTTTACTAGACAGTGCACAATATGCCTACTGGAGTCTTCGTTCGCTCTAACTATCATCCGTTGACCCCCAAACACGATCCCGGCTTAATTCCTTGAACTTTTACTCAAACTTTATATCTCCAAATCACTCGAATTCATTCCATAACATCTACATAGCTCGGAATCACTCCTACAAGGCATAAAACATACCATTAGTGCAAAACACTAGCGATTAAAGCTCAAACTCAATTAAAGTGCAGTAAATTAGAGTGTAATAATCGACTAAAATACGTAATTATAGCCTATCATCAACACCCCACACTTAAACATTGCTCGTCCTCGAGTAAACCAAAAATTTACTCTATCTATGAGCACTTAACATATTTGAAGCACACTACACCAATGATTATGGTTGATAGCAACAATTAAACTCTAGCATATGCAATCATCATACACTTCCCTTTAGTTATGTGATTCTTCAAAAATATTCAAACAAAGACAATATGCTTACAACAATCCTAGCCTCAAAAACTGACTCAAAGTCACAATGCACTCATGGCTTGAACACCCAACATCCTAGAAAAGTCTAATAATGTTACCTATCCTTCGTGAAACCATGTGCCCTCACAACCAAGGCAAGAGAGTAAGTTGAATCCACACATTCGAATCTCATGATCAAATATATTTTAAGGACTCATATATATCAAAAGAAAATATCGCTCACCCTCACAAAAGAAGTCACATGCATGTAATTGGTACCATAGGTTTGCCCTTAATGTAAATCTCTACTAATGTAGGCTCGCTCGATCTAAAATCAATTAGGTCTTTTTCATGGTTGTAATGTAGGCTAAGGGACGGGTAGGATATATTTAGGAATAGTGACTAACCCTCCTAAGCACTTTAATACACCATATAATCAACTTTAAGCATAAATTCTTCAATCCACTTCACTTTCACAAATAATATCACCCCAAAAATGCTCCCTTCTTCTTTAAGCACTGCAATAATTCATACCACTAGCAGGAACAAGACAACAATGTATTCATCTCTATTTTTTTTTCTTCAGATTATTCTTTTTTTTTTAATTTCCGCTAGTGGTGTATTATTTTAGAAAAAATAAGTGCACCTTTCTTCCTTTTATTGGTTGCTATCACGACCCGGATTTCCCACCCTCCGGAGTCGTGATGGCGCCTACTAATCGGAGCTAGGCAAGCCAAGTATTAAAACATTTTCCAATAACATCTCAACAATATAAATAAAATGAGTCATTTAAATTAAAGCAGAAGGCTTAAAAACATAGATAACTGAAAACAAATGCGGAAACTCAATTTCAACCTCTACCCAAGACTGGAGTCACTAACCCACGGACGTTTATAGAATACTACATACAAAGTCTGAACAAAATACAATATTGTCTGCTTCGGTACAAGTGATAACAAACTGACTAAAATAGGAAGGGACTCCGGCCTGCGGACGTCGGCAAGGCTACCTCGAGTGTCCCTGGACTGAAGTCAACTCCCAATCAACTACTGCTGTGGTCCAAAAGCTGCTCCGGTACCGTGATCTGTGCAAAAGAGCACAGAAGTGTAGCATCAGCACAACCGACCCCATGTGCTGGTAAGTGCCTGGCCTAACCCCGGCGAAGTAGTGACGAGGCTAGACAGGACTACCAAACAAACCTGCACAGATACATTCAATAGAAAGAAATAATACAGAACTTAAACAGCTAAGAGGGGGGGAGCATGCTATGGGGCTGTAACAGTTTAAAAATACAAAAATCAATAAATAAGGAATGGAACGATACAACTACAATAGTCAACGAGAGTAATAATCAAAACATGGCACGGGATGTCCCTTCGTGCATTAATAATCAAAACATGGCACGGAATGTCCCTTCGTGTATCAATAATCAAAACATGGCACGGAATGCCTCCTCGTGCATTAATAATCAAAAACATGGCACGGAATGTCCCTTCGTGCTAAGGCTGTATGGTGGGCCGGTCTGGGACCAGGACCGGATCGGGCCCGCGGTCTTAACGGGCTAAACGGTCCCGGCGGGCCGGTCCTGGTGGGCCGGTCCCTGATGGTGTAGAAAGCCCGTGGCTGGCTGGTCTCTTGCGTGAGGCCCACGAGACCGGGTTCAACCGGGCCTAACGGTCCTAACGGGCTCCAACGGCTCTTTTCTAAAAAAAAAATTTTTTTTTTTTTAAAAAGACCAACGGTCAGATTTTAAAATCTAGCCGTTGGCCTTTAATTTTCAACCGTTTGGAACTTTAAAAATAGCCATTTGGCCCCCAAACTTTATATAATTACACTTTTTTCCAATTCTCAACTATAAATACCCCCTCATTCTTTCATTTTTACTCACCAATTCATCAATCTATCTCAATCTCTCTCAATCTCTCTCAATCTATATCTAATTTCTCTTCTATAATTGCTTATTTTATTATTGCAATTTCGTGAAAAATTGTGAAGTTGGTGAATTGAAGTATTCAAGTCTTCAAGTCTTCAACGATTTTCAATTTTCAAGAAGTTGTTCGGCAATTCGGTAAACTCGTTCCAACTCTTAAGTTTTAAGAATATATTTTTGTGTGTTTAGTTTGCATAATTGTAATTAATATGGCATTTTCTTTGAAAAAAATGTTTGGTGGTAAGGGAAAAGCTAAAATTGGTGAAAGTAGTCTCCAACCTACTACCCTTCCCCCGGCTCCCCGACCCAGACCTATTACCCGTCCTGNATGCGGCTGAGCACCCCTCAACCTCGGGCAAACCCTCCTGTTGTGACCATACTCACCACACTCATAACACCTACACGAACGCTGCAGCTGAGGGAACTGAGGCTGACCCTGTCGACCTGAATGACCACCTGAAGTACCATGAGTGACCTGGAGAGCTGACTGAAAAGGCCTGGGAGGATGACCTCTACCATAAGAACCTCTACCTCCTGACGAGGTACCACTGAATCTGCCCGCATGACGGGGCCTCTTATCCGACCCATGACCACCTCCCTGTGGCAGAGCTATCTCAACTCTACGGTCCACATTGGCCGCCTCCTAAAAAGTGATCTCACTCCCGGCCTGAGCCACTATACCCGGCTGACCTGTCACCGCTGGCGGAACCACTGGAAGCAAACCCGCTCGAATGACACCCTCTACGAGGCCTATCAATCGGACTAGAACGTCCTGAAGAACTGGGGTGGCAATGAACCCTTCTGGGACCTGAGCTGGGCCCACCGAAACTGCTGGGATGGGAACCTCCTCCTCAACATCAACCTGAGGCTCCGCCACTGGGGCTGCTGCTGGGGTAGATGAAGAAGCGCGTGTTCTCGCTATCTGCGAAAGAACAGAGTAGAAATTCAACCGGTGATTGAGAAACAGAACCGCACGAAAAGAAAGAACAAATGTGAAGTGTTTCCTAACTCCGTAGCCTCTGGGGATAAATACAGACGTCTCCGTACCGATCCCTCAGATTCTACCGAGTTTGTCCGTGAGTAGAGAGACCTATGTAACCTAGTGCTCTGATACCAACTTGTCACGACCCGGATTTCCCACCCTCGGGAGTCGTGATGGCGCCTACTAATCGAAGCTAGGCAAGCCAAGTATTAAAACATTTTCCGATAACATCTCAACAATATAAATAAAACGAGTCATTTAAGTTAAAGCGGAAGGCTTAAAAACATAGATAACTGAAAACCAAATGCGGAAACTCAATTTCAACCTCTACCCAAGACTGGAGTCACTAACCCACGGACGTCTATAGAATACTACATACAAAGTCTAAACAAAATACAATACTGTTTGCTTCGGTATAAGTGATAACAAACTGACTAAAATAGGAAGGGACTCCGGCCTACGGACGTCAGCAAGGCTACCTCGAGTGTCCCTGGACTGAAGTCAACTCCCAATCAACTACTGTTGTGGTCCAAAAGCTGCTCCGGTACCGTGATCTATGCAAAAGAGCACAGAAGTGTAGCATCAGCACAACCGACCCCATGTGCTGGTAAGTGCCTGGCCTAACCCCGGCGAAGTAGTGACGAGGCTAGACAGGACTACCAAACAAACCTGCACAGATACATGCAATAGAAAGAAAATATACAGAACTTAAACAGCTAAGAGGGGGGAGCATGCTATGGGGCTGTAACAGTTTAAAAATACAAAAATCAATAAATAAGGAATGAAACGGTACAACTACAATAGTCAACGAGAGTAATAATCAAAACATGGCACGGGATGTCCCTTCGTGCATTAATAATCAAAACATGGCACGGAATGTCCCTTCGTGCATCAATAACCAAAACATGGCACGAAATGCCCCCTCGTGCATTAATAATCAAAAACATGGCACGGAATGTCCCTTCGTGCATTAATAATCAAAACATGGCACGGAATGTCCCTTCGTGCATTAATAATCAAAACATGGCACGGAAGGTTCCTTCGTGCATTAATAATCAAAATATGGCACGGAATGTTCCTTCGTGCATTAATAATCAAAACATGGCACAGAATGTCCCTTCGTGCATTAATAATCAAAACATGGCACGGAATGACCCTTCGTGCATAATCACTCTTCCCCACCCAAACAACAATAACAACCAAACGGGGCGAGGGGATAGACAAACAACATTAAATATCCCGGCAAGGGAGAACAAAGCAAAACAGCTAAATCCCGGCAAGGGAGCAACAACAATATGTTCAAACATCCCGGCAAGGGAGATAATCAATATACTCAAAACGTCCCGGCAAGGGATTTGTCACATCTTCTTCTAGTTCCTTCTTTTCTTACTCATTAACCTTTCTATCATCCGGGCCAACGCTCCATAAAGTTTACAATTCCTAATGATTCCATATACTCCTCACATTACATAGAAATCACCAATTAACATGGAAGGGTCATAACAATATTAGCATAAGTGCAAATAAGGACTCACGGTCATGCTAGACACCGGTGTATAGATACTCGTCACCATGCCTATACACCGTACTCAACATTTAGCAATTAGTA
>NW_017682864.1:0-3397 GCF_001879085.1 Nicotiana attenuata | reverse complement strand
CAAGGGAAAAAATATTTTACCGGTTCTTGCAAGGATGGCTCGGGATATTTTATCTATTCAAGCTTCAACAGTTGCATCAGAGAGCGCTTTCAGTCAAGCAAGACTTCAAATAGGTGATCATAGAGCATCTATGAGGGAGAGCTTGGAAAAATCAGTACTATTCAGAGATTGGGTCCGCTCGGAAAGAAGAAACTTTGGACTTGCAGAATCACAACCGGAGATAGACGAAGCTTATGAAGAAATGATAGCGGAACTTGCGGAGGATGCTGCTTCGCCCGGAAGCGGTGATGAACAAGCTTCTTTTCCGCCACCACCAACGGAACCTCCTCCGAACCTTGAAGGATTTATGAGATTTGTTAGAGATACAATGTAGGTTATGGTGTAACTTGTACTTTGGCATATCTTCTTTAGTTTTTTTCCTTTTAATGGTGGTATTAGTACCTTGTTGTGCTCATTCCATTGGGGGGAAGAAGACTAAGAAAGATATGCAATTTTTGGTAATAAAAATTACAAGACATGCCCTTGAATATCTCTTTGCAATATTTTTTCGTCTTTAACTTGCAATTATTTATAAGCTATATTATATATACATAACATACAATATATACTACAAGAAAATATATAAGGGAATATATATACATAACATACAATATATACTACAAGAAAATATATAAGGGAATATATATACATAACATACTATATATAGTACACTATACTAGTATACTATATATATTATATTTACATGAAGAAGTAGTACTATATATACTACAAAACAAGATTTTTCAAAATGAGGGCCCCACCCCCAATGACTACCAACGGTCATATTAATTGCACAAATAGCCGTTTTTTTTTCCAATTTACAAAACTAACCTTCTCTAACACTATAAGTACCCCCCTCCCTCTTCTTCATTTCAATACTCAATACTCATTTCTCAATCTAAATTTCTCTCAATCTCTCAATCTCCAATTTTCAAGACTTCAAGTCTCAATCTCAATTTTCAAGTTAAATCATGCCTCGTTCGGAAGAGTGCGCTTATTTGTTTCGCAATACTATGAAGTGCTTGAAGAAAATGAAGAAGGCCATATATTAAAGTGCAAGAACTGTGGAAGAGTCTTAAATTTTCGTTCAGGGTGTACACAGGCATTTTAAGGAGGCATATAAAGTATTGTGTTGAGGGTATTTATCCGCAAATTCGTCTTTAAGATTTTTCAACAATTTGTGTTATTTTAAAATTATTAGACGTATTTATGCTTCATGTTGTACTTTGTTATTAATTTATTATGCATGCCAATTTAGTTTTACTATTGATTTGTTATTTTACATCTTCGTCAAACACTTTCATAATTAGATTTCTATATAGTATATACTACATATATTTATATAGCCATGCATAAGAGCAATTTATATATATACATACACATATGGTTTACAAGAAATTGCCTTAAATAAAAAAAATTAAAAAAAAAAAGCCCGGAAATAAAAAAAGCCCGTTAGGCCCGCTAAGCCCACGAGCCCGACCCATTTAGCCCAGGACCATATGGGCTTAGGCCCGTCACGGGCTGGTCCTACCCGTTGAGCCCGCGAAGCCCGAGACCGCCAGAGCCCGGGACCGCTAAGCCCAGGCCCGTTTAGCCCGGCCCGTTTAGCCCATTTAGGCCCGGGCCCGGCCCACCATACAGCCTTACTTCGTGCATTAATAATCAAAGCATGGCACGGAATGTCCCTTCATGCATTAATAATCAAAACATGGCACAGAATGTCCCTTCGTGCATTAATAATCAAAACATGGCACGGAATGTTCCTTCGTGCATTAATAATCAAAACATGGCACGGGATGTCCCTTCGTGCATTAATAATCAAAACATGGCACGGAATGTCCCTTCGTGCATTAATAATCAAAAAACATGGCACGGAATGTTCCTTCGTGCGTTAATAAACAAAACACGGCACGGAATGACCCTTCGTGCATAAATATTCAAAACATGGCACGGAATGACCCTTCGTGCATAATCACTCTTCCTCAGCCAAACAACAATCACAACCAAACGGGGCGAGGGGATAGACAAACAACATTAAATATCCCGGCAAGGGAGAACAAAGCAAAACAGCTAAATCCCGGCAAGGGAGCAACAACAATATGTTCAAACATCCCGGCAAGGGAGATAATCAATATACTCAAAACGTCCCGGCAATGGATTTGTCACATCTTCTTCTAGTTCCTTCTTTTCTTACTCATTGACCATTCTATCATCCAGGCCAACGCTCCATAAAGTTTACAATTCCTAATGATTCCACATACTCCTCACATTACATAGAAATCACCAATTAACATGGAAGGGTCATAACAATATTAGCATAAGTACAAATAAGGACTCACGGTCATGCTAGACACCGGTGTATAGATACTCGTCACCATACCTATACATCGTACTCAACATTTAGCAATTAGTAAACAACACTCTAATCCTATTCCCTCAAGCCAAAGTTAGATCAAACACTTACCTCGAATGCTCCAAACTCAACTCAAGCCTCTAGTATAGCTTTATCCCTCGAATTCGGCTCCAACTCAGTCAAATCTATGAAATAATGACCTTAAAATATTAATAATAGCTAAACAAACTAAACCCAATGCCTAAATATGAATTTCCAAGCTTTCTTCCAAAAATTCCAAAATCGACCCCGGGCCCGCGTGGTCAAAACACGAGGTTCGAACCAATTCCATGTCACCCGTTCCCCCACGAGCCCGGATATACAATTTGTTTTCAAATTTGACCCCAAAACGAGGTCTAAATCAAAAAAAATTGAAAAACCCTAACTCTACCCTTTTCCCCCAATTTCTACCCTAGATTACATGATTTAGGCTTAGAAACTCACTAATCAATGAAGGAAAATGAAGGAAATGAGTGGGAATTTACTTACCCAAGAGATCTTGATGAAAGGAAGCTTCATGGAGGACTAAGGGTCTTGGAGAAGAAGGAACTCGGATGTTTTTATGAAAATTTCGCGACCATACTGTTCTGAAAATAAAAATATAACTGGGCAAAAATGCCCTATGCGATCGCGGAGAAGGCACTGCGATCACATAGGGTAAAGAGGAGTAAAGCATTGCGATCGCAGAAGGCGTGTTGCGAACGCATAGAGGAAATATGACTGGGTAAGAAAAATGCTCTATGCGATCGCGAAGAGGACAATGCGATCGCATAGGGATGGGAAGGCTGGGCATTGCGATCGCACAAGGGCTGTTGCGATCGCATAGAACAAACTAGGCTCTTGAATTTTTTACACTATGCAATCGCGGGAGAAGCTATGCGATCGCATAGAACAACGTACCAGATACCAGAACTGAGCATTTTCTGCAATTTTTTTACTAAGTTCAAAACACCCCAAACCACCTCC
>NW_017682863.1:4747-9206 GCF_001879085.1 Nicotiana attenuata | reverse complement strand
TGCCTCGTTAAAACCTTAACTAAAATAAAACCCAGTGGGAAAAAAATTCTAGAGAAGGAAAAAGAACACACATATCTAATAATACGCCTTTTGGTTGCCTCGTTAAAAACCTTGCAAGGAAAACCCAGTGGGACAAAACCTTATAAGGGAAAAAGAGTGCAACACGCATTAACTCCCCCTCATGAGAGCATCAATTCACATCCTTAAGCATTTGCATTCCAATCTTGTGCACCATCTTCAAAAGATCGTTGGTAGATATTTGATAAACAAATCAACCATATTAACTTGAATGAATATATTGCACCTTGAAATCATCATTCTTGATAGATATATAATGTCTTCATATAATATCGCGGAATGACTTTTCAATATCTCCATAGAGGTATTCTCGCTATCACATTATCATTCTTATAGTTATAGCAAGATACATATGTGCATAAATTGCACTGAGGATGTGGTACTTCAAGATCAAGAATTGTATATGCTTCAAGCAATTTAAATCCTTCATGGATTGTCATATAAGTTAAGTCGTATAAGTCATATAATAGACTTTTGATGCATATCAAGTTTTCATGTCATGCTAGACATATAAGATATCGAAAACTGATTGCACATACCATTGACTTATACTTTCAAGTGTTTGAACTACATGTTCAAAACTACATGGATTTCATATGAAACCAATTCTACTTGGATTGTGGCTCTTCCATTTGGCCAATATTTTTGTGTCTATATTCGATAGACTTAAGATCCTCATCTATCTTAGCACTATGATAGATGTCGTCGACAAATATTTTATATCGGTTCCAACCTCCTTATTTTTCATAAAGACATAACATAGAGATCTCTTCATTCATATATTCAGGTACCTGAATCTCTCATGAGATTTTATGAAGTGTTATGTCATGTGATCTTCTAGATCACTTGCCTCCTTTATTATGATCATTTTGATCATTTGCTCATCTTCTTTATCAAGAAGTTTATTTGAAACCGATTGTCTATACACTTCAAGCTTACCATAGACTTTGTCCTTCTAGGACTTAATAGGAGCATTTGCAATGAGAATATAGTTACTTTCTTTGGGTCAGCAAATGCGTCTGGCATGCTTTGCAATATATTGCAAATGAATTATCCTTTTATGAACTTCAAGTTCATATTATCTTATTCGAGGATCTAGATGTACAAATGATAATTCATTCCACGTAACTTTTTCTCAACTGTTTATCATGTCTCCCCCTCATGTTAGAAAAACTAACTTGTTTCCTCAACTTTGAGAACCCATCTTTGTGCGTTATGGTGTTAATCAAAATATACACCGCACATCAATAATAATAAGATGGAATTATTTGGTTCCTGACCATGAACCACTTGTGAGGGGAGAAAATAATATACTTTCGTATATAACGTATATCAAACTGATATACAAAACTTTGTTCTCATAAGCAATTGTTTAGCTATTAAGTGGAGGCACTCAATAAATCATTTTGCTAAACCAGCTGTGATGTAGACCAACTTATCAAGATGAACTTCTTGAATAGAAAATCTGGAATATGCTCTAAATTAAATTATTGAGCAAGTTACCTCGCAAACACCATGTTGCGGGTTAATAATAATCGCACATGTAACCATCTCATAGATGCATCTTATGTGGTATACATGGCAGGTGAATGGGCCCATATTCACCTTTGATATTTCCAGCATTCATGGGATTCAATCCCAATTTTAGTTGGTCTATTAATTAATGAGAACAAGCAATATAAGAGAATTCGTAAAGAACTTTCTAGTTCTTTAATATTTACCCATGTGAATTCTCTTTTATTTTTGCACATCATACTTAAATTGATATGGCTAAACCAATTATGCCAACTGAATAAATTATCAATATTGATAAACTTCAGATTTACACCATGACGTGTGCAATTATCAATAAACTCCAAGTTTATTATGATATGGGTTTTTATATCAATAAACATCCACTTTATTGTGGTATTCTTTTATTTGTGTAGTACAAACTGGAGAATAAAGCGGGTAGCTTTTCACATACATATTACCCCGCTACAAGTTGTAGTAATAGAAGATATTAAATCTTTCCTTTATTTATAGTCTCAATATAATCAATCGCTTTCGCGTATACTTTGGAAACTGAATAAGTTTCTTTGAGACTTACTACAACACAATACCTTATTGGTAATCAATTGTGTTTCTCCAAAATAGTATAATTGGCTCTTGCAGAGTTCTCAATTAATTTTGTAGTACCACATATTCATCAACACCCATATGGTGAATATCTCTTTTAAAGAGAAAGTTATACCATTATGGTTATGGTCAAAATTATATGCAAGATCTGTTTCTTGCATTACCGTTGTCTTTTAACAATCACAATGCCAAAATATTTTGGCGTACAATAGGTACGTGACCAATGACCATTCATGCCATAATAATGACATTATTTTCTTATATCATCTCAAACCTCCTTTTAGAGGTGAGTGCGGTATATTCACTACCACTAGCACGTTCATATTCTTTGAAGAATGAATATGTATTCATAAATCAGATGTTGTCACATTCACATCATGAATGGACCATAATCATCTATATGTGCTTTACAAAATCTCATGTCAAATCGATGACAAATATTTTTCACAGAGTGAAAGATTATTTTGAGAATCCTTATTGTTCTCATTACCACAAATGATGACGATTATAATTTCGTCTATTGCCACGTCCATATCCATTGATACATTCATAGTAATAATTTTGTCTTCTTTCAGACTTATCACATACTGCTATCACATTCTCTTAAGGGAATGAGAATGGAGCAAATTCAATGGGACGGGTTTTCAATTCTTTGCCCACAATCATACATGAATTTGATCATGGCGAGGCATAGAAATTTTACCACTTCAGGTGGTTATAATTTCTTACAAACTCCATTAGAGTTATAATCAAACTTTGTTGTCTTTGCTTGTATTTAAAATCAAAGTATAGAATAAAAGAGAAAAATACGGTAAAATACTTACCTTAAATCCAGAATTTAATCATGAAGGAAGTTCATGGAATAATTGACAATCATTATGCTCAATCCCAAAGCTTCTACTCAATTGGTTAGAGTCTCGTGCTGATAACGTGTTATAAAACAATAAAAGAAGAAGAAGAGTATTGCAGAGAAAAGTAGAGGGAGAGAATTCTTATTGAATTTGGGATGAATTACAATGGAATAGAACCCTCTATTTATAGGGAGAGGGTGACTTAGCCACCAAGTAATAAACCCTAGAATCTCTCTAAATATAGACATTCACCATAAATAAAATTCTATTTATAACACTCCCCCTTGAATGTCTATTCAACAGATAATGTGCCTCGTTAAAACCTTAACTAAAATAAAACCCAGTGGGAAAAAAATTCTAGAGAAGGAAAAAGAGTACACATATCTAACAATACGCCTTTTGGTTGCCTCGTTAAAAACCTTGCAAGGAAAACCCAGTGGGACAAAACCTTGTAAGGGAAAAAGAGTGCAACGCGCATTAACTCCCCCTCATGAGAGCATCAATTCACATCCTTAAGCATTTGCATTCCAATCATGTGCACCATCTTTAAAAGATCGTTGGTAGATATTTGATAAACAAATCAACCATATTAACTTGAATGAATATATTGCACCTTGAAATCATCATTCTTGATAGATATATAATGTCTTCATATAATGTCGTGGAATGACTTTTCAATATTTCCATAGAGGTATTCTCGCTATCACATTATCATGCTTATAGTTATAGCAAGATACATATGTGCACAAATTGCACTGAGGATGTGGTACTTCAAGATCAAGAATTGTATATGCTTCAAGCAATTTAAATCCTTCATGGATTGTCATATAAGTTAAGTCGTATAAGTCATATAATAGACTTTTGATGCATACCAAGTTTTCATGTCATGCTAGACATATAAGATATCGAAAACTGATTGCACATACCATTGACTTATACTTTCAAGTGTTTGAACTACATGTTCAAAACTACATATCTTTCATATGAAACCAATTCTATTCGAATTGTTTCTTCAGACTTAAGATCCTCATATATATATATATATTTAGCGCTATCATAGATGTCGTCGACAAATATTTTATATCGGTTTCAATATTTTTCATAAAGACATAACATAGAGATCTCTTCATTCATTTCAGGTACCTAAACCTCTCCTGAGATTTAATAAAGTATTATGTCATGTAATCTTGTAGATCACTTGCCTCCTTTATTATAATCATTTTGATCATTTGCTCATCTTCTTTATTAAGAAGTTTATTTGAAACCGATTTGTCTATACACTTCAAGCGTACTATAGACTTTGTCCTTGTAGGACTTAATATGAGCATTTGCAATGAGAATATAGTTACTTTCTTTGGGTCAGCAAATGCGTCTGGCATGCTTTGCAATATATTGCAGATGAATTATCCTTT
>NW_017682863.1:0-706 GCF_001879085.1 Nicotiana attenuata | reverse complement strand
ACGGGGATCCACCATAGAAGACCTCGACCCCGTCCAACTCGACGATGATGACCACAACAAAAAGGCCTATATCGGTCACAAACTGCAAAATTCAGGTAATTTCCATCACTTTTGGCTTAACACAAAGATTTTTCGCTTTTTCTCATGCAGATATGCCAGACATCCCAAAAGAGATAGCAACCCACAAGCTGAACGTCGACCCACTTTATCCTCCACTTTTTATCCGCCCACTATTTTTCCCCAAAACTGAATGTTCAAAGTCAAACTCTGCAAAATATCTTTAACAATGGCTCTCCACCGACTTACAAGCCCTCCCGACTCTCCATTTCTCCTTTGGTTCTAGGCTTCTAATGTTCTATTCTTCGGCAACTACAATTTTGCCTCCACCAGTCCCGCCATCACAGTCGTCACCGACCACCACAAGGGGAATGGTTGAATATAGTGATGACGAATGTTGGGATTCTTATGATGAAAGATGATGGAGGAAGCAGTTCATGTAATTCTTGTGGGAATTATGATGGGTGTATTCCTTGTCATGATTCAGGTTGAAGACTCAAGTGATGACGAAACATGGTATGTTCCTTATCATAATTCATATGGTTATGATTCGTACGAGTATGTTATTAACAAGTATGATAACCATCATGCTAGTCATGGAAGATATAGAGTTGAATCAAGGAACATGAAAGAAAAACATGGAAAAATA
>NW_017682862.1:8519-9206 GCF_001879085.1 Nicotiana attenuata | reverse complement strand
ATGCCATGGAGGGTGTGAGTATGCTTACCAACAAGAGAAGGCAAAGAAGGCAACAAAACCAAGGGAATTCTGAACAATTTGATGATGATTGTGATGGGTTTCAAAATGAGGGCTATGATGAGCAAAATGAAGAGGTACAATATGTTAACAACTATCAAGGCAATAGAGGCAACTCTTCAAACCAACAATGGCGACCCCAAGGTAATTGGGGCAATCAACAACAAAGTGGTGGTAATTGGAACAACAACAACTAAGGCGGTAATTGGGGGAACAACAATCAAGGCAACCAAGGGCATTGGAATGGTAATAACACAATTGGAACAACAATGGTCAAGGCAATTGGAACAACAATGGAAACCAAGGAAACCGGGGGCAAGGCTTTCAAAGGCCCCCAATGTACCAACAACCGAACAATCCACCCCCGTTCCCTTCTCAAGGATCTAGTTCTTCGGGTAATGATATGGGAAGAATAGAAATGATGTTCGAACAAATGATGAAGAAGAACCAAGATTTCGATGCTCAATTGGCTTCCCACAATACCTCTATTCGGAATTTGGAGGTGCAATTAGGCCAAATCTCTCAATCGTTGAATACTCGCCCAAAGGGTGCTCTACCAAGTGATACGGTAGTGAACCCTAAGGGTGGGAACAATCATGTGATGGCGGTTACAACACGAAGTGGGAGAGG
>NW_017682862.1:0-4663 GCF_001879085.1 Nicotiana attenuata | reverse complement strand
ATCTCCGATAGCTCATGGACTTCTCCGGTGCAATGTGTGCCGAAGAAAGGTGGGATGACTGTGGTGACAAATTACAACAATGAACTTATTCCCACTCGGACGGTTACCGGATGGCGGGTATGCATGGACTACCGAAAGCTAAACAAGGTGACCCGCAAGGATCATTTCCCTTTGCCATTCCTTGACCAAATGCTTGATCGCCTTGCGGGGCGAGCTTTTTATTGCTTTTTGGATAGATATTCGGTTTATAATCAAATCTTAATTGCTCCAGAGGACCAAGAGAAGACCACATTCACCTGCCCATATGGTACATTTGCTTTCTCCCGGAAGTTGTTCGGGTTGTGCAATGCTCCAGCGACCTTCCAACGATGCATGATGGCTATTTTCACCGACATGGTGGAAGACATTTTGGAGGTCTTTATCGATGATTTTAGTGTGTTTGGTGATTCATTTGAAGAGTGCTTGGGAAATTTGGATAGAGTCTTGACCCGATGTGAAGACACAAATCTAGTTCTTAATTGGGAAAAATGCCACTTCATGGTTGAAGAGGGCATAGTGTTGGGTCACAAACTTTCTAAGCATGGGATTGAAGTAGACAAAGCAAAGATTGAGGTGATTTCAAGTCTTCCTCCCCCCACTTCTGTCAAAGGGGTGAGAAGTTTCCTTGGGCATGCGGGGTTTTACCGGTGTTTTATCAAGGATTTTTCGAAGGTTGTGAATCCCCTTTGCAAGTTGCTAGAGAAATATGCTAAGTTTGTGTTTGATGAGAAATGTATGGAGGCCTTTGAACTTCTAAAGCATAAGTTGACAACTACCCTGATCATTACCGCTCCCAATGGAGCTTGCCTTTCGAGCTCATGTGCGATGGGAGTGATGTTGCGGTTGGGGCAGTTTTGGGTCAAAGAATGAACAAAATAGTTTAATCCCGTGTACTATGCAAGCAAGACTAAGAATGAAGCTCAACAGAACTACACGGTGACGGAGAAGGAATTGTTGGCTATTGTGTTCGCCATGGAAAAATTTCGGCCATATCTTATGGGGGCCAAAGTCATAGTGCATACCGACCATGCCGCCCTTAGGTATTTGATGACCAAGAAAGATTCCAAGGCAAGGTTGATGAGATGGGTGCTACTTCTTCAAGAGTTTGATTTGGAAATAGTGGACCAGAAAGGTAGTGAAAACCAAGTTGCGGATCATTTGTCCCGCTTGGAGGAGGAAGGAAGGCCGTGTGATGGCTTGGAGATCAACGATACATTCCCCGATGAGCAACTACTTTCTGTGTCAATGTGTGAAATGCCATGGTTTGCGGATATTGCTAATTTCATTGTGACTGGCATCATCCCGTGTGAGCTTTCTTCTAACCAAAGGAAGAAGCTCAAACGGGATAGTCTGGACTTCTATTGGGATGAGCCATACTAGTTCAAGATTTGCACGGATGGTGTGATTCAAAGGTGTGTCCCGGAGGGAGAGCAAGTAAGTATTTTGGAGGCTTGTCATTCCTCCCCCTATGGTGGCCATCATGGAAGGGTAAGGACGGCTTCGAAAGTTCTGAGTTGTGGTTTTTATTGGCCAACCTTGTTCAAAGATGCAAGTGATCTAGTAAAAAGATGTGATCAATGTCAACGAGCGGGCGGGATTTCCAAGAAAGATGAGATGCCTCCGAACACAATTCTTGAAGTTGATATTTTTGATGTATGGGGTATCGATTTTATGGGCCCTTTTGTTAGCTCGTGTGGGAACACTTACATTCTTGTAGCGGTTGATTATGTATCAAAATGGGTTGAGGCCATAGCCTTGCCTAACAATGAAGCTAGGAGTGTGGTGTCATTTCTAAAGAAGAGCATTTTCACAAGGTTTGGTACACCCCGGGCAATCATTAGTGATGGAGGATCGCATTTTTGTAATAGAGCTTTTGATACCTTGCTTTCCAAGTTTGGTGTCAACCACAAAGTCTCTACACCTTATCATCCTCAAGCAAGTGGCCAGGTTAAACTGTCTAACAGGGAGATCAAGAGTATTTTGTCCAAGACCGTCAATGCCAATAGGACCGATTGGTCTAAAAAGTTAGATGATGCTCTATGGGCTTACCGGACCGCATACAAGACCCAATTGGTATGTCACCATACCGGTTGGTGTTTTGGAAGGCATGTCATCTACCAGTGGAGTTGGAGCATAAGGCCGTGTGGGCCTTGAGAAAGCTTAATCTTGAGTGGGATGCTGCGGCTAATCTTCATGTTGAACAACTCAATGAACTTGATGAATTCCGGTTCCATGCATACTCTAGTTCGTCCTTGTATAAGGACAAGATGAAGTACCTTCATGACAAATATGCTCGTGGAAAGGAGTTCAAAGTTGGTGATATGGTCGTCTTGTTCAATTCTCGTCTAAGGTTGTTTCCGGGAAAGCTGAAATCAAAGTTGAGTGGACCATTTGAAGTTGTGTGTGTGAGCCCGTTTGATGCTCTAGATTTGAAGAACAGAAGTGGTGAAATATTTAGAGTAAATAGGCACCGTGTCAATCATTATCTTGGGAAGTTTGATGATAGCCATGTGGTGGCTGTTGTTCATTTCAAATGATGTGATGGTAACCCGCGTCGTGCCGCGACATTAAATCTGGCGCTTCTTGGGAGGCAACCCATGTCTTTTTCTTCTTGTTTTCTTTGATTGTCTTTGTAGTATAGGATTGATTTTTCGGCTAATTGGTTGTGAGATGTTGCAGGGATTGTGTTGATGCAGTGCAAAACAGTGTGAAGAAAATGATCAGTCTCTGAAGCTGCCAGTGTAGCCGCACTACACTTTGTGTGGTTCGCACTGGTGAAGGTTAAGTGGAGGACTCTCTGAAGTTTGCCACCGTGGCCGCATGGCATTTTGTGCGGACCGCGGTGGACCTCTGCGGCCGCGGTCTGGTTTGTGCGGACCGCAGAGGTTGCCTTCTCAAATTTTTTCTAAACAAACCCAGCGCGGGCCGTGGTCCATTTTGTGCGGCCGCGCTGGTAGGTGAGGATGGGTCCCAGCGGTTGTCTATAAATAAACCTCAGGGACTCCTGTTTACACTTTTCGCCAATTTTAAACTCATTAGAGACTAAGTACTGTTCATCGTTCTTCCTTGCTCGTGATTAATCGTTGCTTTGTGTTGATTCTTTCCTGCTCAAATTCTGGTAACAGTTCACCTAACTCCTTTTAGTCTAATTGTTTAATTTCATTTTAGTTTCATTTCTTGTAGGTTGTTATCCTTCTTTATTCCCGTATTTCTTCAATTTTTAGGTTAGTTTAGTTTAAATGTTAAATATTGTGTGCTTGGTGAGCATAATTAACTGGGTAATTGAGTAGGGACAATATCTAGGTGAAAACTAGAACTAAAATGCAAAACCCAAGAACCCTAACTCAGTGCCATATCTGGGCACCATCCGCGGTCGTGTTTGTGCGGTCCGCGGTGATGATTTCCTGAAAGTTGACCTTAAGCCCAGTGCGGCCGCACTACATTTTGTGTGGTCCGCATTGGCCCACCACGGCCGCGATATCATTTTATGCGGGCCGCGGTGGTGAGATTCAGTGAGCTTATTATTGGGACCTTAGACCGGTGCGGACCGCGGTCATTTTTGTGCGGTCCGCGGTGGCCTCAGTGTGGCCGCACTTCCATTTTGTGTGGTCCGCACAGGCCATGTTCTGCAACTGTATCTGCAACTGTCTGCTTCTGTTCTGCAATTCATTATGCACATATGTTTCACTGCTTCTATTGATACTAACAAAGTTAGATGCTGTGTTTGCAGATAATGGTTAAACTACGAGGTAAAGGCTCAAAACAACCCGGGAGAGGTGATTCCTCCCGGGGAGGGAAGCAGAGATTGGTTAAACTCACTCCCCAGGCTCGTAAAAATATAAAGAAGATGAGAAAAGCAATGAAGGCAGCTGACAGAAACTGTGATTAATCGAGGAGTGAGTATGTGCCATCCCAAGACATCTCCTCAAACTCGGTGCAAACTCATATCGCCACGAGTTTCAGATTGACTGATGATTCTCCTCCACCATCACCCACTATCCGAAGGGCAGTTAATGTCGTTTCTGATTCATCTGAGGGCTCAACAGCCGGTAGTGGGAACGACTCCACCTCCCCCACAACTTCATTATCTAGGGAGAGTGCAGGCGGAGGTGGGGGAGATGAGGAGGTACCGGAGGGTGGTGAGCCTTAGGTTGGGGGGATTGCCCGTACTAGAAAACCCGAAGAGTGGGAAGACAGATTCGTGAGCCAGGTGGCATACCACAAATTCAGGGAGTGGTGGCCGGTAAGAAAACTGATTTTAGAAAGGAGCTTCATAGATAGAGACCTTCTACCCCACAACCCAAATGTGCAGAGAGACTTCAGAATGAGAGTGGGGTGGGAGCACTTTCTAGATGACTGCGTGGAGGCAAATGAACACTTGGTCAAAGAATTTTACTGTAATGTGGCCCACATCGTCAAGGGTTCCAAAGTGACCAAGGTTCGAAACAAAAAGGTGCTATTCGACGGGAAATCTCTGAATGATTATTTGGGGTTCACTGATGTTGATGAGTCCCTCTACATGGAAAAGCTGGAGATGTGCGAGGAGGTCCGCCTATAGTTAGCTTAGTTCTTGGCAATCCCGGGGACAGTTCCTGACTGGTTGACCGCTGGGGTCAAGATACTT
>NW_017682861.1:1109-9207 GCF_001879085.1 Nicotiana attenuata | reverse complement strand
AGTTGCTACAGAAGAGGAACACAACGAGGACCTGGTCTGCTGGTGTGTACACAACTAGGACCTGGTCTGCTGGTGTATCCTGACAGGAAGTACAAAGCCCACTATCCAGCTGGAACGCATATGCCTAGAAGTGGATGCTCAGACTGTGCAGCAGTCACCTCTCACCTGGAAGAAGTACACCAAGAGTTGGCATCACTACCTATTGTGGTATCTTTTGTGATAAAACAACCTGGTGCAAGACACACTTCCGGTGTGCATTCAGTGACCATTTCTCAAGCATAACAAAGTTCATCTAGCATTAAAGTCACTGTGTGTGTGAAGAACAAGAAGACAACTCCACTAAGGATCAGCTTCTAATCGAGTCTCATGTACGTCCATAGTTGAGTTGTAATCTTGTTAATCGTTCTACATTGTAATTCCTAGTTTGCTTTCATAGAAGTGCTATCTTAGGAACAAACCAAATTCGTAAACTTTAGAGTTTATGTTGTGACTAGAAATAGTCATAATTTAAATCCTCTATAATTAGGAGAGTTGTAGAGTGGCTTGTGGTGGTGCAACACAAGTTAGTTTGAAGTCTTTGCAAAAGGGAGTTTGCAAAGTGGCTTGTAATAGGTAGATTACAAGTTAGTTGAGTTTAAAGCCTACAGGTGTAGGTCGTGGTTTTTTGATCCCCTTGTATGGGATTTTTCCACGTCGAAAATCTCTGGCCTTCTTTACGTTCAGTCCTTACAGCATTCTGCGTATCAGTCTCATAGAGGACCAGGTTCTCTAGAATTTGGTGGACTCACATAAGTCAACAATTGGTATCAGAGCAGGTTTCTCCTATCATGCTAACACCTAGGAGGAATCCTCAATGGCTGTTCCACCAAGCTTTGAAGAAAGACAATCAACCTATAGACCTCCCATATTCAATGGTCAATATTACGGCTGGTGGAAGACCAGGATGCATGATTTCATTATCGCAAAAGATTCAGAGCTATGGGACATATATGATGGTCCACATGTTCCCATAAAGAAAATTGAAGAAACAGGGCATCTGGTGCCGAAAGGAAGAAGAGAGTACAACGACATTGACAGAAAAGCTGTAAAAAAGAACTACCGTGCCAAGAAAATCTTGATGTGTGGCATAGGACCTGATGAGTACAACAGAGTCTCAGCTTGCGAAACTGCCAAGGAAATATGGGAGGCATTGCAAACCGCTCATGAAGGAACCACTCAGGTCAAACAATCCAAAATGCTCACCACAGAATATGAACTCTCTAGGATGAAGGATGATGAATCTATACAAAAAAGGCACACTAGATTCACCTCCATCATAAATGAGCTTCACTCACCCGGAGATGTCATTCCCAGAAATAAGCTCGTAAGGAAAATCCTCAGCATCCTACCTGGATCTTGGGAAAGTAAGGTAAATGCCATCACGGAAGCTAAACATCTACAGACTCTGACCATGGATGAGTTGATTGGTGATCTGAAAACGTACGAGATGAAGAGAAAGAAGGACAATGAAAGAAGAGAGCCTAAGAAAGAGAAGAACCCGGTGCTTAAAGCTGAAAGGAGTGATTCAAGTGATGAAGATAGTGACATGGCCTATCTTACTAAGAGATTTCAAAAAATGGTTCGAAGAAATGGTGGGATACCAAAGTGGGGCAGTTCAAGCAAAACAAGGAACAACGATCTCTGCCACGGATGTGGAAAGTCAAGGCATTTCGTCAAAGACTGTCCACTTGCAAAACAGGAGCAGTACAAGCAGAATCCTCACAAGGCAGTAAAAAGGAACCTGGTTCCCGAGAAAAGATTCAATCAAAAAAGTGCTGCAGACAATATCATTAAGCAGGCCCTTGCTGCTTGGGGAAACTCCACAACTGAATCTGAAAGGGAATCAGATGCAAAAAACAGTTCCATGCTGGCAGTAGAAACTAAAGCAACAAAGTACGACTCACTGTTCGCGCTGATGGCTCGGTCAGATGATGACGATGAAGAAGATGAAGACGACGAGGCAAGCTTCTGGGATGTTCAGAGAAATCTGACATCCTATTCTTCCAAGAAGCTAAGGTCTTTATCAAATGTCTTAATAGATGCCTATTATAGCCATATAAACGATAAGGAGACCCTCACAATAGAGCTAGGAGAGGCAGAGCAATCTAGAGATGATCTAGTGGTCTGTGTAGTGGACTTAAATGAGACCATAGCCAATCTTCAACTGTAGAAGGAGGCCCTGAATGAAAAAATAACTAGCGTGGAGAATGAGAGAGACGACCTGATGGTAGTAGTTGTCGATCTGAAAGAAACAATAGAAGGTCTTAGTAGTAAGAAACACGCTTTGGTAGAAAAAATCGCGTCTATTGAAGAGGAAAGGGATGACCTTCTAGTGATATGCGCTGATTTGGAGGAAACCAATGAGGGACCTAATAGAGAACATAGGAGTGTAAATCTTGGGAAAGGGAAGGGAGTAGCCATTGAGTCACACATCTTGCTGGAAAAGGAGTTAAATGTCGTAAAAACTAGTCCTTGTAGAGAACTCGAGATGAATCAGCAACTCCAAGCTGAGTTGGAGAAAGTAAAAAATGATCTTGAAAAATCCTTGAAGTGGACCTGTTCCTCAGATACTGTTACTGCCATGTATCTCAACAATAGTGGGAACAAGCAGGGCATCGGGTTTCAAAGGGAGAAAACTCCCTACGACCCACACAGCAAGTATGTCACTGTACCTGATAACTGGCTATGTACCCACTGCGGAAACAATGGTCATATTAAAGAAAATTATCAGGCCAGGGTTCAGTCTATTCAGAAGAACAAAGCGTTCACTGATAGAGTGACTACTAGCAAAGGAGCTGATACCACTCGCAAAAAGCTGATGCTGCCTGCGTGGACTAGGGAATCTCTCATTCATCCTTTTTATAATAACAAGGGACCCAAACTAGTTTGTGTTCCTAAATATAACCCTTGATGTGCATGTGCAAGGAACAGTGAGAAGAAGCAGACTGCGATGGACTATTGACAGTGGATGCCCAAAGCACACAGCTGAAAAACATCATGAAATGATTCTCACTGAAAGCCCTGCAAGAAGGGAATGTATCCTTGAGGAATAGGTAAATGGTACATTCTCTCTGTAAATGAAAAGGCAGAAAGGTTCCCTTGGTACTCAAATAGGAAAAGACGGAACTGGAAAATGAGGCACAGATAATGCTTGTCACCTATGGAATCACCAAAAAAAGGCTCTAGGAAAAAAAGGAATGAACATTGCTCTCTACTGGAGAACATGTGTCGAACCAGGTCCTTCCTAAATCAAAACTCGCCAGGAACCGCCAATTGGAAGAAAATGCCTTGCCTCTGACAATAGGAAGGATCAACTTGGGAGGCACAATGCAAATAGACGAATGGAGGAATCCCTCTGGGGAACAACCCACAAAACAAGGTCAAAAGGTCTCCAACAAAGGAAGCACTAAATGGCAGGAGATGCTCATGGGGAAATAGTTCATGCTTCAAATCAGGAGGATTTTAAAGTGGGCAAGATGTAGGAAATCAGCAAAAGACAACGCAACAGCATTCTCCGTGTCGCTCAAAGCACCTGGGCCATTGCTGGCTACCCATTAAGCAGAAGGAAGAAGTAAAGATGTAGCTCAAGGCACTACACATAGCATGAGAAGTCAAGTGAACCACCATATTCCTCTTTTCAACCAACTTCTGCCTTAAATTGGAAAGCCAAAGTTACTTGTGATGACTCATGCCTCATCTTCTGGGAGACAAGGAGGTAAAGTGAAATGACCTCACCTACAATTGGAGAAAAATATGAACGAAGAGATCTTCCGCTGAGGATCGGTATGAAGGAAGGACTGTTCGATGGAAAGCACACCAAATTCCTGACATCGGCAACAAAGCCTCAAGAAGTGAACATTCCAGAGAAATCAAGGAGAAGATGGAGTCACAGGAATCCAATGAACAACCTAATCGTCAATTTGCTGGCTGTGTTAGAGACCATCAGGTAGAGGAAGCTAAAGTGTTTTCTGACCAAGCTTAACTCACATCAATACCGTTACAGGTTAACACGCATGATGATCATAGAAGCTAAGGGTGCGCAGTTATCAGCTGCAAAAAAGGGGAGCTATGAAATTCTGTTCAAAAAGGATTGATCCGGCATCAGGTTCTCATCTCTCAGGTTAGTGGTAATGAGCTTAATCTTTACATGCCCTCTCTAAACAAAAAGTGTAATAATTGTCCTGTAAATTCAGCTGCCACATCATCAAACTTTTCAAGGTCTGTCCGTCATGTCTTGTCCGTCAAATCCTTTCACCTCTTTCCCACAAACCTACCGCCGTCTCTAGGACTATTCAGAACCTGTTTCTGTCTTCACTGATTATTAGCTTCTCCTTAGACAAAATCTTCCCTCCTAAGACAAGTCATGAACCTTCTTCTTCGTTGTACAGCTTGAATTCACTCTTCATCTCTTACCATCTCCAAGCTACCTGTCTGGAAAGTGTTTTTGAAATGACGATCGAACAATCGTCTCAGTCTACCACTTCGAGCACCATCCCTATTTCGTTGCCTTCATCGAAACCAAGTTCATATCATGACTGTCTCCCGCTCTCTACTACTCTACACACTTCTGATTTCTTCTCCACTCCTACAAGTTCAGGGCTGGTTTTGGGTGGCGGCGGCTAGGGTTAGAGTTTGGTCTCAGAGAGAACTAGAGAAGAAAGGGTTTCAAGGCGGCCGGTGGTGACAAATGACTAGGGTTTAGGGGTCGTTTGGGACTAAAAAAGGAAAGGGTAAACGATGGTCGTTGATCTCTGTGATCAACAACCAAGTTCAAAAGGGGTTTGGTGCCGGGTAGAATTTTAATTGGTTTGGGTTGGGTGGATTTGGGCCGATTTTAATTGAATTGGGATTGGGGAGTTAGAATTTGGGCTGGTTCAATGGGCCAGGTCCGAAAATAAAAGGGCTATTTGTTAAATACCCATTTAATTGATAAAAGATATTTTATAAAAATAATTAACAATGAGAAAAATAATTTTCATGCACAAAGGTACTTTAAAATAATTATTCAATATTTTAAAAATAAATGGACCAATTTCTGGTAAAATAATGCAGTGATGTATGCATGGGCTATAATTGCAAAATTATTGCAATTGTAATCAAAAGATGTAAATCTGGCCATTTGTGAGATAATTGGAACTTAATAGGACCATAAATGATAATGTTAAATCATGAGATGTTTTAAAATCACAGATAATGCAATTATGTAATTATTTATATGAATAAAATATTGAGATAAATTAATTTAAAAAATGTAAAAATTATGGAAAAATTCCAACTGATGCTAATGCATAGTTTTAAAGGTATATATGCATTTCAAAAATAATATAGGGAAAAATTGGGTATCAACAGGTACTATATAAATGAGGGTTTTACCTCATTTTTCATTTTTGGACCGAGAGAGCTCGGTTTGTGGCGATTTATCGTGGGTTTTTCAAGAAAATCATCGGGGTAAGTGATTGTAACTCGATTTTGGCTATAATACATGAATCCATTGTTATTTCATCATTTAATTAGTGATTTGAGTTGGAAATTTGAGAAAAAGTTGTAAAAACTTCTTAGACTAATTTTTGGGGATTTGAAAGGCGATTTGACGTCGGATTTGAGAAATTCTTGTATGGTTGGACTCGTTATCGAATGGGTGTTCGAATTTTTGTAATTTTTGTCGGGTTACGAGGTGCGGGTCCAGGGGGTTGACTTTTGGGTTTAGTTTTTAGTGTAATCAATAATCGAAGCTTTATTATCTGGAATAGTTTCTTATGAGTTTTATTTATGCTTTGAAGGTATTTTGGCTAGATTTGAACCGTCCGAAGGTTATTTCACTCGAGAAGTTTATTTTAGAGGAACGGTCTATCTTCTTTGAGGTAAGTATCTTGCCTAACTTCGTGTGGGGGAACAACCCCTTAGGATTTGATTTTTCTATGCTATGTATATCATGTAAAGTCTGTGTACGCGAGGTGACGAGTACGTGCTCGGGCTTATTTGTGGATAATTGACCTTTTAGGTCTCTTAGACTTTGTTCACCTTACTTTACCGTGTTATTACTTGTTGGGTTCCGCTACTTGTTGTTGTTCCTACTTCTCAGTCGAAGTATTATATTAACGTCGTCATTATGCATAGTTTCCGAGAGATATCGTATTCTGTTAGTACTACACTTATATTTTGTTCAGGATATTTAGTCCAGTAGGTGTCTTGACTGCTCCTTGTCACTACTCCACTGAGGTTAAATTTGATACTTACTGGGTACCGCTGTGGTGTACTCATACTACGCTTCTGCACAATTTTTGTGCAAATCCAGGTATTTTGGAGTCAGCCGATCGTTAGCTAGCTGTAAGGATCTTGCTGTGGAGACTCAAGGTAAACCTGCTGCTGTGTTCGCGGCTTTGGAGTCGCCTTCTGATTTTGTATTAGACTGTTTATCCTTTTTTCAAAACAGTTGTATTTAGAGGTTCTAGCAAACTCTGTAGAGCTTATGACTTGTACTACAGATTTTGGGATTGTAAATTTGTATAGAGACTTCAAATTTTAAATTATTAGATGTTAGTTATATATTGTTGTTATTTCAGTTAATTGTTCGGCTTACCTAGTCCCTAAGACTAAGTGCCATCACGACACCCAACGGAGGAAAATTTGGGTCATGACACAGTGACATGTTCTGGCCAATCAAATCCAGCCTTGTCACACTTCAATTTGATTGGTCGGAAAGACTTTGTTCTTATGATAACTCGTCCCTCCCACAACTATAAAAAGGAGTCTTCATAATGCACAAAAGACACCAGAAGTTATAACAAGAAGCAAGAAAGAGCTCGTGGATCAAACGCTGCAGATTTATTTAGAAGCTACAAGCATTTAAGTATTCTAAGGATTAAAAGATCAAGACAAAAATTCAAGAACAAGCTGCAAGCCCTTGGATTAAAAATACGAAGATCATGCCTCAAGCACTTGGATTAAAATAAAATAAAATTCAAGATTTAGCTTGAAGGCTCTTTTATTAATTGTTGAAAAGTAGAATCAGAGGAATCATAAAGATTGTAATGGTCAAATTATTTAAAATAAAATACTACGATTGTTGCAATATTCTTTGGTCTCGATTATTCTCCCCGAAGTAATTTATTGTTTACTTTAAGTTGTACTAAACGATCAGTTGAACACCTTAATTGAGCCTAATTTCAGCTAGACACTTCATTTATTTACAAAAGAAGATCAACTAAGCACCTGACGTTGTTAGCCCCCATCGCATGAAATGCGCTCCCCAGGACGCGAGTTGCCTACCTAAAATTAGGTTTATCACTTTCTTTACCTATAAACAATGTGGACCCACCCTACATCACCTTCTTCTTCAAGTCTTTTCCACCCACCTCCAACTCAAACCACCATTATTACACACCAACGAAAATACACAGAAACCTCACCTTAAACTACCTTTTCTTATACTACCAATCAAGAAAATTACAAATCGAGTAGGACCTTCGGCTCCATCATTAGATCTCGAGTTGGGAAAATTCCAATCTTTTTCACCCACTTTCTTTCTTCCTTTAATCGAAGCAAAAGTGGAAGGACATGTAATTTCTGTTACTGGTGGATAACAGAGAAGAGAAGGAGCGTGCTTAAAAATTTCACAATATTCTCATCTACTTGAATTTCAAACTGAAAAAATCATAGAAAATCCTCTATGTAAAAGACCATAAAAGATTGAAGATGGAGGAAATATTCATCTCTGCACTCGCACAAGGATGGCTCTTTCTTCCACCATTGTTGCCATTCAAAGCACAACAAAAGAATTCGTGATAATATAAAGAGATATTAGTCGGTGACTAGGGAGGAGATACAGTGGAGCTTGTGCGACGCTTAAGACTCTTGGCTGAAATTAAAGAATTTCATTAGTGTTTGGTGGAGAAACGTTGATGTAGTAGCGCAGATTACAGTGGATGGGGAGAGTGACTCAAGGTGGTTTCATGGTGGTTTTGGGATAGCCCCGTTAGCGGAGATCCAGCCGGCGGCTATTGGAAAGAGAGGTTTAATTGATTTTTTAATAGAGTATTGTTACTAAAATCCATGTGTC
>NW_017682861.1:0-527 GCF_001879085.1 Nicotiana attenuata | reverse complement strand
AATGGAATTCCGGAAGTTGGAGTAGCTCCGTAGTTTTGAATGTGACGTGTGTGCACAATTTCAGATCATTCGGACGAGGTTTGATAGACGTTTTTTATCGAAAGTGCATTTTGAGAGATTTTGAAGTTCTTAGGCTTGATCCGATGCTAATGGTTTTTAATGTTATTTTGAGCGTTCCAAAGGTTGGAACAAGTTTGAATGATGTTATGGGATATGTTGGTAGGTTTGGTTGAGGTCTCGGGGGCCTTGGGTGTATTTCGGATGCTCAAACGGGCACTTTTGGCCTTTTGGGAGATTGTTGGTTTTCTGGTGTTCTTGCAGCAGTGATTTGTTCATTGCGATCGCATGAGTTCATTCGTGATCGCATAGAGTAAGTTGAGGCCAGGCGGATTTTTGTGAATCGCGATCGCGGAGGAAGGAATGCGATCGCATAGGGTGAGCAGTGTTGGTCACTGCGTTCGCATAGGGACCCTTGCGTTCGCGTTGAAGGACTTGGAGTGGCAGTGGGGTGATGAATTGCTCTATGC
>NW_017682860.1:7908-9208 GCF_001879085.1 Nicotiana attenuata | reverse complement strand
AGATATATATATATATATATATATATATATATATATATATATATATATATATGGATCGGGCTGCATGCCGCAGCGATATGATGCTTGGGCTGTAGGAGCCCCTCCGGAGTCTGCACACCCCCAGTGAGCGTAGTCGACTATAAATATATCGATCGGGCTGCACGCCGCAGCGGTTATTATGATTTCTATTATTATGAGATATTGTGAGACTGAGTGATGAGGGTTGAGTCACGAGTGACTGAGAGGCTGCCGGAGAGGCCATATTTCGAGTGATTCCTTGCCCGAGGGGCCCGGTTATGATGTTTTCACTGATTTCACTCCCTTTTTTAAGATAAGCCTCTGTTGAAATTATTGTTAAGTATCTGATTTCAAATGTTTAAACTGGGAAAGCAAATTCTTTGACGAAACTGGTTTTAAACTGTAAGTTTATCTGTTATCCTGTGATTTCTCAATTTTATGCTTTTTAAACTGCCCGTCGCTGCATTCAGTACTTATTTACTTTAGTTACTTACTGAGTTGGCGTACTCACGTTACTCCCTGCACCTTGTGTGCAGATCCAGATGCCCGAGCGGCTGAGTGAGGACTGTTTAGCTGATCCAGCGTGTTGGCGGAGATTTCCAAGTAGCTGCACAGCGTCCGCAGCCCTGTTTCTCCCCTCTATCTTGTCAACTTTTCCGCAATTCCTAGACCATTGGGGTAGTAGGTATTCAGACATGTATTAGAGGCTCTAGACTCGTGACACCAGATTTGTGGGGCTGTGTAGTTCATGTTTTATTGACTTTCGCATATTTTTATATGTTGTTTTAAACGCTTATTATAAAAATATGGTATTTAAACCTGCGTAAAAATGACTTAATGTTTAAGGAAAAGGGTTGTGGTTAATTGTTTAGTTGGCTTGCCTAGTAATGTGATAGGCGCGATTTTTCATTTTTATAATATTTAAAAATGATACAAAAAAATTAGAATGATTAGCAATAGTTAATAATACTAATGATTCTTCAAATATAAAGATTCAAAGTGAAACTTCAGATAAATTTTTACCCCTTAAGAATAGAAAATTTTGTTAGGACCGAAAAAATTAGGTGTCATGTGGAAGCTAGCAAAGCAAACCTTCAACGACGATAAATCCAACAACAAAAGAGAAATATACCAAAAGAGACGCAAACATATAACATGGTTCGGTCAACTGACCTACGTCCACATCGGAGATGAGCAATCCACTATATAAAAAGAGAGTACAAAACATCGAGAGAACAACCTCACGAAGAGGCAAACACAAGTGACACACTAACACTTGTCC
>NW_017682860.1:0-4237 GCF_001879085.1 Nicotiana attenuata | reverse complement strand
TCGAGAATAGTTCCGTAATATCATTTAACCCTAATCCATGTGATTTAAGCTTAGGAATTCACTAATTAATGAGAGAAAATGAAGGAAATAGGTGGGAAATTACTAACGCAATTGGTCTTGATAAATGGGGGCTTCAATGGACTCCTAGAGCTTGGGGAAGAAGAGAGTTCGTGAAAATTTTTGACTAGACCCGCAACTATTCTGTTTCTGAACATAAAATAATAACTGGGCGAATTTGCCCTACGCGATCCCGACATGAGGGTCGCATTCGCGGAGAAGGAAGACTGGGAAGCATCGCGTTCGCGGAAGGCTTATCGCGAACGCGTAGAAGGGAAGGGCTGGGTCCAGGACTTTGTTATACTGGAACGCGTGAGGGGCCACGCGAACGCGTTGAGTAAGGCTGCAGGGCTACGCGTCTGCAACGGTTTGATACGAACGCAAAGAGGAAACAACTGGGGGCCTGAATTTGGCTAACACGATCACAAGGTTCAGGACGCGAACGCGAAGGAGGAAGACACAGAGCTACGCGAACGCTAGGGGAAGAGTGCGAACGCGAAAAAGGAAATCCCTGTGCACAAACACCAGATTTTCTGCAACTTTTTACTAAGTTCAAAACACCCTGAACCACCTCCGAATAACCCCCGAGCCCTCGGGGCTCCTAACCAAACACATACACTAACTCAACAACCTCATACAAACTTAACTGTGCGATCAAATCGCCAAAATAACATCAAGAACGAGGAATCAAACCTCAAAATCATCACTTTTTTTCTTCAAACTTCATAAACTTCATTTTTAGATAATTATGTCCGAAACACATCAAATGACGTCCGATTTCAACCAAATTTTACAGAAAGCACTTAAATTACATATAAGACTTGTACCGGGCATCGGAACCAAAATACGAGCCCGATACTAACACTTTCTAATCCGTTTTCATTTCAAATTTCCATATAAATTTCAGAAAAACAATTTCTTTTAAAAATTCATTTCTCGGGCTCGAGACCTCGGATTTCGATTCTGGGCATACGCCCGAGTCCCATATTTTTCTACGGACCCTCCGGGACCGTCTAATCACGGGTCCGGGTCCGTTTACCCAAAATGTTGTCCCAAGTCAACTTTAACCATTTTAATGCCATATTTTGAAATGTTTCACAGAATTTAACATATAAGCTTTCCGGCTACGCGCCCGGACTGCGCACGCAAACCGAGGAAAGTAAAAATGAGGTTTTCAAGGCCTCGGAAGCATGGAATGAAAGAGAAAACAGGTGATGACCCTTTGGGTCGTCACATTCTCCACCTCTAAAACAACCGTTCGTCCTCGAACGGACAAAAGAAAGAAGTACCTGAGTCGAGAAATAGATGAGGATAACGGCTCCGCATATCAGACTCGGACTCCCAGGTGGATGCCTCAGGAGCTGACCTCTCCACTAGACACGCACTGAAGGAAAACTCTTGGATCTCAACTGACGAACCTGCCAGTCTAGAATAGCTACCGGCTCCTCCTCATAAGACAGATCCTTGTCCAACTAGACAGTGCTGAAATCTAATACGTGAGCTGGATCGCCGTGATACCTGCGAAGCATGGACACATGAAACACTGGATGCACGGCTGACAAGCTAGGCGGCAAGCCAAGTCTATAAGCCCCTCTCCCACACGATCGAGAATCTTAAATGGACCAATGAACCTAGGGCTATGCTTGCCCTTCTTCCCAAATCTCATCAAGACATTCATAAGCGACACTCGGAGCAAGACCCGCTCACCCACCATGAAAGCTACATCCCGATCCTTACGATCTGCATAACTCTTTTGCCGCGACTGAGCCGAACGAAGCCTGTCCTGAATGATCTTGACCTTATCCAAGGCCTCCTGAACTAAATCTGTACCCAATAATCGAGCCTCTCCCGGCTCAAACCATCCCACTTGAGACCGACATCGCCTACCATACAACGCCTCATATAGAGCCATCTGAATGTTGGATTGGTAGCTGTTGTTGTAGGCGAACTCTGTCAAAGGCAAAAACTGGTCCCACAAACCTCCAAAGCCGATAACACAAGCTCGGAGCTTATCCTCCAAGATCTGAATAGTCCGCTCGGACTGACCGTCTGTCTGTGGATGAAACGTTGTGCTCAACTCAACCCGTGTGCCCAACTCCGCTGAACTGCGCCCCAAAAACGCGAGGTAAACTGCGTACCCCGATCCGAAATGATAGATACCGGCACACCATGAAGGCGAACAATCTCCCTGATATAAATCTCAGCTAACTTCTCGGATGAATAGGAGACTGCCACAGGAATGAAATGTGCTGACTTGGTCAGCCTATCAACAATGACCCATATCGCATCGAACTTCTTCTGAGTCAGCGGAAGTCCGGTAACGAAATCCATGGTAATCCTCTCCCACTTCCACTCGGGAAGCTCAATCCTCTGAAACAAACCACCAGGCCTCTGATGCTCATACTTAACCTGCTAACAGTTCAAACATCGAGCCACATATGCAACAATATCCTTCTTCATCCTACGCCACCAATAATGCTGCCGCAAGTCCTGATACATCTTCGCGGCGCCCGGGTGAATAGAATACCGAGAACTATGGGCCTCCGCTAAGATCAACTCTCGAATCCCATCGACATTGGGTACACAAACTCACCCCTGCAATCTCAAAATACCATCATCATCTAAGGTCACCCTCGTGGCACCTCCACGTTGCACCGTGTCTCTCGGGACACACAAATGGGGATCATCAAACTGCCGATCACGGATACGCTCCAATAATGAAGAACGAGCGACCGTGCAAGCTAACACTCTGCTAGGATCAGAAATGTCCAACCTCACAAATCGATTGGCCAAGGCCTGAATATCCAAAGCAAGCGGTCTCTGGATGACCGGAATATAAGCAAGACTACCCATGCTGGCGGACTTCCTACTCAATGCATCGGCCACCATATTGGCTCTCCCCGGGTGATACAAAATAGTAACATCATAATCTTTCAATAACTCCAACCACCTCATGTGCCTCAAGTTCAACTCCTTCTGCTTGAAAAGGTACTGAAGACTCTTGTGATCAGTGTACACCTCACACGCCACACCATATAGGTAATGCCTCCAAATCTTCAAAGCATGAACAATGGCTGCCAACTCTAGATCATGAACCGGCTAATTCTTCTCGTGGATCTTCAACTGCCTCGAAGCATAAGCAATGACTCTGCCTTCCTGCATCAATACTGCACCAAGCCCAATTCGGGAAGCATCACAATAAACTGTATAAGGCCCTGAGCCTGTGGGCAAAACCAATATCGGTGTCGTAGTCAGAGCTGTCTTGAGCTTCTGAAAGCTCGCCTCGCACTCATCTGACCATCTGAACTGGGCACCCTTCTGGGTCAATCTGGTCATCGAGGCTGTAATAGATGAAAATCCCTCCACGAACCGATGGTAATAACCTGCTAACCCCAAGAAACTCCGAATCTCGGTAGCTGATGCTGGTTGAGGCCAGTTCTTGACTGCCTCAATCTTCTTCGGGTCCACCTGAATACCCTCTGCTGATACAACGTGACCCAGAAATGCAACCAAACTCAACCAGAACTCGCACTTTAAGAACTTAGCATATAACTGACTATCCTTCAGAGTTTGAAGAACCACTCTGAGGTGCTGCTCGTGCTCCTCCTGGCTGCGGGAGTACACCAGAATATCATCAATAAAGACTATCACGAACAAATACAAATAAGGCCTGAACACTCTGTTCATCAACTCCATAAATGCTGCTGGGGCATTAGTCAACCCGAATGACATGACCAAAAACTCATAATGCCCATACCGAGTGCGGAATGCTGTCTTAGGGACATCAGATGCCCTAATCCTCAGCTGATGGTAGCCAGATGTCAAATCTATCTTTGAAAACACCTTTGCACCCTGAAGCTGGTCAAACAAATCGTCAATCCTCGGCAATGGGTACTTATTCTTGATCGTCACTTTGTTCAATTGCCGGTAGTCAATGCACATCCTCATCGAGCCATCCTTTTTCTTCACAAATAAGACCGGCGCACCCTAAGGAGAAACACTAGGTCTGATAAAACCCTTCTCTAGCAAGTCCTGCAACTAGTCCTTTTACTCCTTCAACTCTGACGGGGCCATGCGATACGGAGGGATAGAAATGGGCTGAGTGCCTGGAGCCAGATCAATACAGAAATCAATATCCCTGGTCGGGCGGCACTACCGGCAGGTCTAGAAGGGAAAACCT
>NW_017682859.1:5315-9209 GCF_001879085.1 Nicotiana attenuata | reverse complement strand
AAACTGTAAAAGAAAATCAAAACTAACGTACCAAGACTCCCTACCGGGTAGTAAGAGGAGTTGCTTCCCAATTGTTAAGCTTGGCCTGGGGCCCCACGAACTGGACATCTGTCTTGCTTGGACCTTCTCCAGCTTCCAACACATTCACCTCATGAAACAACTTTTCAAACTTCTCAATCAACTCCTTGTCGGGGTCAACCATACCACTGCGCATTGCCGTTGCTAGGCGCGTCTTAGTACCAGGCCTGACAAAGGAACGGGAAAGGCGGGGAATGGGTTTTGGAAGGGTCCATACTTTCTTTTTCATTTTTCTAGCTCGCCTTATGTCTGCAGCAGTGGGCTTGAAGCCCAAACCAAAAGTATCTAGGTTTGCAGGAAGGGATACGGGCTGTACGATGCCTTGTAAAGAAGCACCCAAGCCTTTTCCAGGTACAAATCCGTTCTTCAGCATTTCCGATGCAATCATGATGGATGCAGCAGCTACCTTTGGCACAGGAATGCACTTCCCTTCCGGAATCTTCTCAACCGATACCGTATCGAAGACTTGATAAACCCATGGGCCTTTGTCATTCTCAGCTTCTATAAAAGGCACAATGGCGTCACCCAGAATACACGAACTATCTTCCCCATGCACCGCGATCTCTTCCCTGTCCCATTCGAATTTAACCATCCGATGCAAGGTAGATGGCACTGCCTTTGCTGCATGGATCCAGGGTCGGCCTAACAAGAGATTGTAAGAGACAGCCACATCGAGCACCTGGAACTCCATAGTGGATTCAACTTGGCCTATTGTCAGCTCCAGCACTATATCCCCAACTGTGTCCTTGCCTCCTCCATCAAATCCTCGCACGCAAATGCTATTCTTATGAATTCTCTCACTGTCCACTTTTAACTTTTCCAGGGTGGAGAGAGGGCAAATGTTTGCGCTGGACCCGTTATCAACAAGCACCCGGGTGACCACGGAGTCTTCACATTTCACCGTGAGGTAGAGTGCTTTATTATGTTCAGTGCTTCCAAAGGTAGCTCATCATCAGAAAATGTAACCCTGTTGACTTCAAAGATCTTGTTTGCTATTTTCTCTAAATGGTTCACAGAAATCTTATAGGGAACGTGGGCCTCATTCAGAATTTTCATCAATGCCTGGCGGTGCTCATTTGAGTGAATCAATAATGATAGCAAAGAGATTTGCGCCGGGTTCTTTCTCAACTGTTCTACAATGGAATAATCTTGTGCCTTCATTTTCTTCAAAAATTCTTCTGCCTCCTCTTCAGTTACGGCTTTCTTCACTGATGCTGGATTGTCTTTGTTGAGTCTAGCCTTTCTCAACTCGTCAGGAGCAAAACATCTCCCCGAGCGAGTCAGTCCATGCATTTCACAAACTTATTCCTTGACTTCTTTTCCCTGATACACCACTGTCACTCGGTCGTAATTCCATGGGACAGCCGTTCCACTGATTACCGGCAGCTGAGTCACTGGCTTGATGACAACCAGCTCTGTGCGAACCCCTTTCACAATCACCACTGGCTTAACAGCTGCCCCGGACACTACCACCTTAACTGGTTCTTGTTTTTCTGCAACACTGCTCAAAAGCTCTTTCTTCATCACTACAACTGGTTTGCTAACTGTTTCTCCTACCTTGATCGATGCTCTCTCCTTTGCTAGTTTCTCATTTGATTTATCCTCACTAGCCCTAATCATCATTACGGTCTGTGATGGCTTCTTATGCTCTCCCTTTTGGATTAGCTAAATCATATGGGTCTCGTGATGAGTTGGTAATGGATTTTGGGTGATGTTAGGCATTTCTGGGGCTTGTACTTCAATTCGGCAGGTATCAATGAGCTCTCGGATAGCCGTTTTCAAGTGCCAACATTTTTCTGTGTCATGTCCCCGCGCACCTGAGCAATACTCACAACTCACAGAGTGGTCCAGATTCCTTGGGGGAGGATTTGGCAATTTGTGTTCGATCGGGTTCAGCATGCCCAACTGTCTTAATCTATGGTACAAGCTTGTGTAAGATTCACCCAAGGGAGTGAAAGTCTTCTTCTTTTGCAACATATCATTCTTAAACGCGGGATTGGGTCGAAAACCGGTTCCAGCGGGATTTCTGTTGGTTCTTGGGGGTGGGTAGGTGTTTTGAGCTGAGTAAGTATTTTGTGGGGTGGGTGCGCGCCATTGTGCATGGGTAGGAGGTTGGGGGTATGTTTGGGCATGGTAGACAGAGAAATGGGGAGCGGGAGGTGGGTAATAATGCTGCGGTGGGTCATATGGGGTGTGGGGGTAGGTTTGGGGGTGAGGGCGAGGTTGATAATATGGCGACGGACTTCTGGACCAAGCTCTCGATTCCACTACCGCGGCCTCTTCTTTCTTCTTCTTTCCGAATACGCCTCCAGTGCCGCTCTGAATAGCCTGAGTAGTTGCTTTGATTGCTGAATAGCTCATAATCTTGTTAGACTTGAGACCCTCTTCCACCATACTTCCCATTTTCACGACCTCATTGAAAGTTTTTCCCACTGCTGACACCAGATGACCATAATAGGTTGGCTCCAAAGCCTGAAGGAAATAATCAACCATCTCATTCTCTTTCATTGGAGGATCGACTCTTGTTGCTTGCTCTCTCCACCGAAAACCATAATCTCTAAAGCTTTCTCCGGGCTTCTTCTCAATTTTAGTCAGCGACAGACGGTCTAGGACAATTTCGAGATAGTACGGAAAATGACATGCTAATGCTTGAGCCAAGTCGTCCCAGGTGTACCATCGGGCATGGTCCTGCCGTGTGTACCACTCCAACGCTGCTCCACTTAGACTTTGACTAAATTAAGCCATTAATAACTCATCCTTTCCCCCAGCTCCTCTCATCTTGCTACAGAACCCCCTTAAGTGGGCCACCGGACCGCCATGGCCATCATATAAGTCAAACTTGGGTAACTTGAATCCTGTTGGTAACTGGACGTCAGGAAACAGGCACAGATCCTTGTAAGCTACACCCACTTGTCCTCCGAGCCCCTGCATATTTCGGAATGATTGTTCTAGGCTCTTGACCTTCCGGATCATTTCATCTTGCTCAGGGTTTTTGGGAGGCTTTTCTTCTTTTGCTGAGAGATCAAGGCAGGGAGTGTAAGGGCATGGCTCTGGCGGTTTGAAAGTAGCTTCGGGTGGGTAGTACTGGTTATCATGAGTTTGGAACAAAGGTTCGCTGGAAGACCTGTGTAGTGCGACCGGTGGAGGAGCCACAAGCACAGGAGTAGTTGGTGGTGGAGGGCATGGAATTTGTTTGGGTGGTGGAGGTGGTGGTGTTTGAGAAGTGGTTCCGTAGTACTGCTGGTAAGTAGGGAAAGCAGGAGATGAGTTCACTGTGGGAGGATCATGAGGCTGAGCTAGTGGTGGGAGGTAGGTGGGGTTAGCAGGATAGGCTGGTGGTGGATGTCCCTTCGACCAGGCCTGGTACATCTCGGCCATTTGTTGCTTCAATTTATACATCTCCTTCTTCATTGCATTAACGTCCACTACTTCCTCCTCCCTAGATGGGTCGACAAAGCTTGCTTCCAATTCCTGGTTGACCATGTTTGATTTATCCTTAGAGGGGGTGTTGTAGGGATGGGTTGCCAGAATGCCGGTCAACTTAACCACTTGCCTGGACTCATCAACAACAACTTTGTTAGCGGTTAGGGCATTAACAGATAGATAACCGCACATTGAGGGGTGAATGCACCTAAGCAGTTAACCATTTCTATTATGCCTTTGCTTAGTCACATGCGTCATCCCGGCTTGCCAATTGTAAACTTTCTCTTCTCCTTTCTTTTTCCTTTTTCTCCTTGGTTTTCCTTAACCGCTCTTTTTCTTCAAATTATTTTCCTACTCTTATCTTCCTTTCTTCTTGCCTCTTTATTCTTGTTT
>NW_017682859.1:0-2978 GCF_001879085.1 Nicotiana attenuata | reverse complement strand
CCCAAACTTTTGACCACGGTATCTCTGCTTCCTTTTCCCAAATCATGCCACCACATGTGAAGTTTCAAAGGGATCTCGCTCAGGACTGAGAAGGTTTCGATGTTACTTGAATCCATCCTGCACATTTATTAGGGGATTTTAATGACTTATTTTGAAAAAAGGACATTTGTGTAAAAAGTCTTTATTTAGAAAACAGGCCTTGGATTTGCAAATACGGCCTTTCAGCACTTCTAGGAGGAAGATTTTAAGGATGTGCCCACAAACCATTTAAAAATGACTCAGGGTGGCTGTTCTTGCAAAAACGGCCTTCCGGCGCCCTTTTAGGGACATTCGGCTTATTTTAGACAAGAATGGCATCACCCGACTTATTTACGACAAAATTAAAGTTTTGAGATTTTTTTTTGGCTATTTTTACAAAAGGGAGGTTAGACCCGATGAGGGTTGCCTACGTATCTCACGTCCGGTGAGAATCAAACCAGCGTAGTTCGGGCAAATAAACCTAACTATTTTTGAAAACAAGACTCTTTTGTTTTTGTTGGCAAACACACTATTTCTGAAAGCAAAATTCATTTTTTATGTTTTCTTGTTCAGTGGCAAATAAACAAACTAATTTGAAAAATAAAATTCTTTTTGTTTTTTCTTTTCCATTGGTAAACAAAATAAATTAAAGAAAACTACTTTCTTCTCCTTTTTTTTCAATTTCTCAAAAATCCGGCAGCATTTCGGCACTACTTGGACATTGGTTTTTCAAAACTAGCGGTTACCCTCACTTAGTCCCAACACTGCTTATTTTCATAATTCACTCATTTAGACAAGCCGGTCAACATGCAAAGCCGAGCAAATAAATGCACAAGTAGCACGTAAGATGCATCAGGATGGTCCATTATTTCAGGTCACCTGTCCTAGACGGACCCAACCCCTGTGTTGAGTCCCCTAAGTCAAATGCACATGATGCAAACAAGCGTCCTACTAGGGATCCGGCATGAGGTTTTGTTCTTCTAGGTTTAAACCCTAGGTTTATTGGTCTAGACCTGGCTTACCCGAGCGGACAACTCGGGCCGAGGGGGAGGCAGCGTACCGGGGATACAGAAGCTCCGCCGGCTTTGCAACTTATCCAAACCTCGTTCTAAATGGGAAAAGACTCTAAACAGAAGAGAAGCTACACGAAGTGCACCCTTCTCCATGATGTAGAAGACTCAGAAAGAGGAAGGGATTTGCGACAATTTATATACAATTCAACAAATATCAAAGCGGTAAAACATTTAGCACATAGCATGGAACATGTAGAAAAACCAGATAAAGCCAAATATAACAAATTAAATGAGCTCGAATTCTTGAACCCTGAACCGAGATTCTGGGTTCTTCTCCCCAGCAGAGCCGCCAGAGCTGTAACACCTCTTTTTTTACTTACTACACCCCGTGAAGGGATATAATAAAGGAGTTTTTCCAGTTAAAGGACAATTGAAACGGGATCCGTTTATTAAGAGATTCAGAGTCGCCACTTGGGAGATTTATGGTGTCCCAAGTCACCGGTTTGAATCCCGAATCGAGGAAAGGGGTTGACTCTATTTAACAGTCGCGAACCAGAAATCCGGGTAAGGAATTTTGTTAACCCGGGAGAAGGGGTTAGGCACTCCCGAGTTCCGTGGTTCTAGCACGGTCGCTCAACTGTTATATTCGGCTAAAGTCTGATTTTAATACACGTTATCCTATAGTGCAATTTTAACAATTGTTTAACCGCCTTTAATTAATTTTTATGAAAGTGAACGCCGTTTAAGAGCGTGTTTTTGGATCACGTCACATGAAATGCACCCGGATCCTTGACACCTCTTATTCTACGTTTTGGGATTTGGATTTGGGTCGCATGAAATGCA
This sequence comes from Nicotiana attenuata, assembly GCF_001879085.1. NCBI lineage: Eukaryota > Viridiplantae > Streptophyta > Magnoliopsida > Solanales > Solanaceae > Nicotiana > Nicotiana attenuata. The sequence continues at coordinate 1,104 of NW_017682859.1, read as the reverse complement.
CACCCGTGTTTAAGAAGGTAGATTATTAAAAGTGCGCCTAAAGTGGCTAGCGTCTTATTAACTTTGCGGGAAGCCATGAAAATTCGCTAAATGGCATGTCCCGAATTTCTACAATATTTTTAATAAAGCATTTAATCTGGGCCCCGCAATGTATGCATTTTGTTTGGCGAGCGCACCTCATTTATTTAAGGGTCATCCTAGAACAAGCTATAAATTTTTACGTAATTTGGTCTCTAAAGAATTTTAGTTAATTAATATTATAAAATTCGGGCTTCAAGTTCAAGTCCGGATTCAAACAAGAGGGATAGACCTCTTAATTTGACCCCGCTACTTAACTCGAGAACCCATTTTTACAAATTAGTAAATGGTCTTAAAGGAATTTTAGACTCTAGCACGTTTGGGCCTTGAACTTTGGCCCAAATCTGCGACGATAGCAGTTTGTGAGAGGGCGACCTACATTGGATTTTTAGGAACTAGCCCAAGGTTTAGTTGTACAGGAGATTAATTTCTATAGGCCCAAGTCTCTGCAATATGTTCAATTATCAAGTTTGGGCCTCCTAACATCCTGGTTTAAATATTTGGTCCCCTCATTATCATTGCAGGTATAACCTACTGCCTTATGCTATTTTCGATGGCTTCTTTCACGTTCAAAATTATCACAATGCAGAGATATTCCAATGGCTAAAGGTCCAACAGGATTATAATCACCAAGCAGCTAAACGACTGAATTGACAAACTCTATTCATATTCAACTAAACAAAATGGTACTTGACATAATGGGATTAAAGGAGATTCAACGTTTCTTTTAGTTCAAATATGAAATGCGTTTTTAATAAATTCACTCTACTTATCACAATACATATGAGTAAACATGACAGTAAACAATCGCACACTCAAATCAGCTTTCCCTCTTAAGTTAAAACTTCAATCACAGGTATCCTTAGCCTTTGGCTATTGGAGATCAAACAAGTACCTGGAAATGAAGCAAAGCAAAGAGAAGGAGAGGTCAGCTGCAGTTGACAGGCTAACAGGAGCGAATAGCAAGTCACAGCAGTAGGAAAACACAGCATTTCAACTCGAAATCCCAGCAATGAAAAACAACCA
>NW_017682858.1:5933-9210 GCF_001879085.1 Nicotiana attenuata | reverse complement strand
GCTCTGACTTCAGCACCGGTGTTGGTTTTGCCCACAGGATCAGGGCCCTATACAGTCTATTGTGATGCTTCCCGTATTGGGCTTGGTGCAGTGTTGATACAGGGTGGAAAGGTTATTGCCTATGCTTCGAGACAGTTGAAGATTCAGGAGAAGAACTATCTAGTGTATGATTTAGAGTTGGCAGCTATTGTTCACGCCTTGAAGATTTGGAGGCACTATTTGTATGGCGTGGCATGTGAGGTGTTCACTGACCACAAGAGCCTTCAGTACTTGTTCAAGCAGAAGGAATTGAATTTGAGGCAGAGAAGATGGTTGGAGTTGTTGAAAGACTATGATGTTACTATTTTGTATCACCCGGGGAAGGCCAATGTGGTGGCCGATGCATTGAGTAGAAAGTCCTCCAGCATGGGTAGTCTTGCTTATATTCCGGTCAGCCAGAGACCGCTTGCTTTGGATATTCAGGCCTTGGCCAATCGGTTTGTGAGGTTGGACATTTCTGAGCCTAGCAGAGTGTTAGCTTGCACGGTCGCTCGTTCTTCATTATTGGAGCGTATCCGTGATCGACAGTTTGATGATTCCCATTTGTGTTTCCTGAGAGACACAGTGCAGAGTGGAGGTGCCACGAAGGTGACCTTAGATGATGATGGTGTTTTGAGATTGCAGGGGCGAGTTTGTGTGCCCAATGTCAATGGGATTCGAGAGTTGATCTTAGCGGAGGCCCACAGTTCTCGGTGTTCCATTCACCCGGGCGCCGCGAAGATGTATCAGGACTTGCGGCAGCATTATTGGTGGTGTAGGATGAAGGAAGATATTGTTGCATATGTGGCTCGATGTTTGAACTGTCAGCAGGTTAAGTATGAGCACCAGAGGCCTGGTGGTTTGTTTTAGAGGATTGAGATTCCCGAGTAGAAATGGGAAAGGATTACCATGAATTTCGTTACTGGACTTCCGTTGACTCGGAAGAAGTTCGACTCGATATGGGTTATTGTTGATAGGTGTAGCAGTCTCCTATTCATCCGAGAGGTTAGCTGAGATTTATATCTGGGAGATTGTTCGCCTTCATGGTGTGCCGGCATCTATCGTTTCGTATCGGGGTAAGCAGTTTACCTCGCATTTCTGGGGTGCAGTTCAGCAAGAGTTGGGCACACGGGTTGAGTTGAGCACAACGTTCCATCCTCAGACGGACGGCCAGTCCGAGACGACTATTCAAATATTGGAGGATATGCTCCGAGCCTGTGTCATTGATTTTGGAGGCTCGTGGGACCAGTTTTTGCCATTAGCAGAGTTCGCCTACAACAACAGCTACCAGTCCAGCATTCAGATGGCTCCATATGAGGCGTTGTATGGTAGGCGATGTCGGCCTCCAGTCGGATGGTTTGAGCCGGAAGAGGCTCGGTTATTGGGTACAGATTTAGTTGAGGAGGCCTTGGACAAGGTCAAGATCATTCAGGACAGGCTTCGTTCGGCTCAGTCCCGGCAAAAGAGTTATGCGGATCGTAAGGTTCGAGATGTACCTTTCATGGTTGGTGAGCGGGTCTTGCTCCGAGTGTCGCCTATGAAGGGCGTGATGAGATTTGGGAAGAAGGGCAAGTTTAGCCCTAGGTTCATTGGCCCATTTGAGATTCTTGATCGAGTGGGAGAGGTGGCTTATAGACTTGCATTGCCACCTAGCTTATCAGCCGTGCATCCAGTTTTTCATGTGTCTATGCTTCGGAGGTATCACGGCGATCCTATCCAATATGTTAAACTTCAGCACTGTCCAATTGGACAAGGATTTATCTTATGAGGAGGAGCCGATAGCTATTCTAGTCCGGCAGGTTCGTCAGTTGAGATCTAGGAGCTTTCCCTCTGTTCATGTTCAGTGGAGAGGTCAGACCCCTGAGGCCTCGACCTGGGAGTCCGGATCCGATATGCGGAGCCGTTATTCCTATCTATTTCCCGACTCAGGTACTTCCTTCTTTTGTCCGTTCGAGGACGAACAGTTGTTTTAGAGGTTGAGGATGTGACGACCTGTTTCCTCATTCATTCCGCGCTTCCGAGGCCTTGAAAACCTCACCTTTAGTTGCCTCGATTTGCGTGTGCAGTCCCGGCACGTAGCCGGAAAGACTATATGTTAAATTCTGTGAAAATTTTCAAAATGTGGCTTTAAAATGATTTAAAGTTGACTTCGGTCAACATTTTCTGTAAACGGACCCGGACCTGTGATTGTACGGTCCTGGAGGGTTCGTAGAAAAATATGGGACTCGGGCATGTGCCCGGAGTCGAAATCCGAGGTCTAGAACCCGAGTAAAAGAATTTTTCTGTGAAATTGTTTTTCTGAAATTATTAAGGAAAATGGAAATGAAAATTGATTAAAAGACTATGGTATCGGGCTCGTATTTTTGTTCCGACGCCCGGTACAAGTCTTAAATATGTGTTAAGCGCTTTCTGTAAAGTTTGGTCGAAATCGGACGTCATTTGACGTGTTTCGGACCTAAATATCTAAAGTTGGAAGTTTAGGAAGTTATAATGAAAAATGATGAATTTGGGGCTTGATTCAATGATTTTGATGTTATTTTGGCAGCTTGATCGCTCGAGTAAGTTCGTAGGATGTTGTTGAGTTAGTGTGTGTGATTGGTTAGGAGCCTCGAGGGCTCGGGAGTGTTTTCGGAGGTGTTCGGGGTGTTTTTAAACTTAGAAAGACTTCAGATTTTTCTGCAATTTTTACACAGAAAGACCCTTCTTCGCGTTCGCAGTGTTGCCTTCACGTTCGCATAGCCTTGCTCTCTCCCTCCTTCGCGTTCGCGTTCTGGCCATCGCGATCGCGAAGCTCTGCTGCTTCCTTCAACGCGTTTGCGTGTCTCCTATCGCGTTCGCATAGGCCCAGACCCCAGACCCCAGAAAAATTCTCTACGCGTTCGCAGCCCCACTATCGCGAATGCGATGCTTCCAGTCCACCCGTCTTCGCAAACGCGACCCCTTGGTCGCGAACGCATAGAACAAAATCGCCCAGCTATAATTTTAAAATTTTACAATCAGAACCTACGAGATTTATCCAATTTTCTCACGAGCTCTCTTCTCTCCCAAGCTTTGGGAAGCCATTAAAGCCCCCATTCTTCAAGACCACTTGGGTAAGTAATTCCCCACTCATTTCCTTCACTTTTCCTTCATTAATTAACAAGTTTCTAAGCCTAAAAATATGAAATCAAAGTAGAAATTAAGCGTTTTGGGTAGAGTTAGGGTTTTGAGAATTTTGGGTGATTCAACCTCAATTTGGGGTCGAATCTTAAAACAAATT
>NW_017682858.1:0-3592 GCF_001879085.1 Nicotiana attenuata | reverse complement strand
GTTTTGCCAACTTCGTGATTTTCGATGTTTTTCGAGTCTTTTCGATTGGGTTATATTCCCTTAGCATATTGTGACGTATTCGTTGTGGTTTTGGTCAGATTCGACGCGCGAAGAGGTGAATTCGAAAGGCAAGGGCATAGCAAGCTAGGACTTTGGTCGGCTTGAGGTTAGTAATAAATGTAAATGCTGTGTTGAGGGTTTAAAACCCCAAATTTGCACAACGTAGTGCTAGGTGAGGTGACTTGCACGCTGGATAACGGGCGTGGGGTAGAGCACCGTCAGGGATTGTGACTTGGTCCGTCCCGCTTAATAAAATCAATACCTATTTGATTGTAGTTTTGTAATATCCTTATAAAAATGGATTAATTGTCATAATTGGGCTTCGTGCCAACTACTTGAATCCTTCAGGGATTATTTTAATGGTTTCTATCATATTTATAAATATTAAACTCAGTCCTGGTATTTAATACTGTGTTAGAAATCTCAGCCATTTCCTTAAATAAGAAATTAAGTTAATATTTTTAAATGAAGTTTAGGCTGAATATTTTTATACTGTTGTGTGATTTTTGGACTGAGTATGGGATCGGGCTGCGCGCCGCAGTGGTTTGATAATGATATTGATATGAGGCCAAGGGCCTGTTCGATGCCACGAGATGGCTTATTATTGCGCTTGGGCCGTAAGGGGCCCCTCCCGGAGTCTGCACACCCCCAGTGAGCGCCGTCGACGTTAAATAAATGGAGCGGGCTGCACGGCCGCAACGGGGTACTGGAGGTACCGATTTATGTGTTGCATTGCATATTTACTTGTTATTTATTCTCCTTCTGGTGTGACTTTATTATAACTGCTTTAATGTTTACCGTATTATGCTATTGGTCCACGTTGTTGTATTTATAGCTTTACTTTGTGTATATTTAGGATTTCTGATCCTCAGACTTTATTTATATTTATTACTTTCTGAGTTGGAAGTACTCACCATACTCCCTGCACCTTGTGTGCAGATTCAGGTACACCACAGGGTGAGTGAGGACTCGTGTTAGCTGAGCAGCATTATCCGGAGTATCAAGGTAGCTGCATGGCGTTCGTAGCTCTGATCTCTCCCATCTATCTTTATTATTTTATTCGTAATTTTCCTAGTCGGATTTGTAATAGGTGGATAATCTGTTTTAGAGGTCATGTTCGTGACACCAGATTCGGTGGGCTATTTAGTATTTTATTTCGAGGTTTTCGAATGTTAGAGATCTTATCAAAATTTCCGTACTAAATTGGTATTATGGTAGCGAACATTTAATTATTTACATAGGTTATTTGGCTAAGGTTGTGTAAATGGTCGGGCTTGCCTAGCAATGTGTTGGGCGCCATCACGATCGGGGTTTGGGTCGTGACAAGGTGGTATCAGAGCCTAGGTTACTTGGTCTCGCTAATCATGAGTCGGTTTAGTAGAGTCTCGCGGATTGGTACGGAGACGTCTGTATTTATCCTCAAGAGGTTGCAAAACCTTTAGGAAATACTCCATATTCTTGAAACTCTTGTCGTGCGGTTTTGTTTAACTGTGAACTAAATCTTTGTTATTCTATTCTCTCACAGATGGTGAGAACACGAGCTACCGAACGTGACGGACGACCACCAGTGCCACCTACTGAGGCCGCCAGAGGCCGTGGGCGCAGTCGTGGTCGTGGCAGGGGTAGAGCAGCTGGGACAGAACCTGCTAATCCTACGATTGCCCCAGCTCAGGATCAGGCTCCAGCGGTGGAGACTCCAGCAGCACCTGCTCAGGCACCAGCTGTGCCTATTGTGATTCCGGGTCTTCAGGAGACCTTGGCACAGATCTTGACGGTCTGTACTGGTTTGGCTTAAGCAGTTTCAGCCACCATGGCAGCAGTTCTCGGCTCTTTTTCTGGAGAAGTATATACCTCAGTCCCGCAGGGAAGAGTTGCGTAGGCAGTTTGAGTGGTTGGCACAGGGAGACATGACAGTGACTCAGTATGAGGTGAGGTTTTCCCAGCTGGCTCGTCATGCTACTTGGATGGTTCCAACAGACCGCGAGAGGATCAGGAGATTTGTGGATGGTCTTAACTACCATCTCCGTATTTTGATGACTAGAGAGAGAGTACTGGGTGCTACGTTTGAGGAGGTGGTAGACATTGCTCGTGAGATTGAGTTAGTTCGCCGTAGAGAGCGAGAGGAGAGGGAGGCTAAGAGGCCTCATGGATCGGGCAGTTTCAGTGGTGCTCCTTTGAGGGGTCAGTTCCAGCAGGGTAGAGGTCGCTCTTTCAGGCCTGCTCAGTCAGCTCGTCCAGAGTATCGTGGGGGATCATCAGGCCGTGGTCATCATGGGCCCCAGCAGGGTCAGACTTCACTCAGCGCCCTTCCAGCTCAGAGTTCATCTCATGCCCCATCAGTTCAGGGTTCTTCTGCGCCGAGTGCATCTGCTAGTCACTCCGGTGCGAGAGGTTTTCATCAGTCCCCATCTTCAGTACTGGGCAACTGCTATGAGTGCGGAGAGTTGGGTCATTTTAGGAGGCAGTGCCCTCGCCTTTGTGGCAGACAGCATCAGCAGAGGGGTCAGCCCTCGACTTCTGCTCCAGTTACTTCACCACCCGCCCAGTCAGCTAAGGGTGGAGATCAGGAAGCCAGAGGCCGCCCCAGAGGTGGAGATCGATCGGGCGGTGGCCAGGCTCGTTTCTACGCGATGCCGGGCAGGACAGATGCCATTTCTTCAGGCGCCGTCATTTCAGGTATTATTTCGGTCTATCACAGAGACGCCTCAGTATTATTTGATCCTGGTTCTACCTATTCATATGTATCTTCATACTTTGCTCATCATTTGGGTACGACCCTAGGGTGTCTTGCCTTACCTGTTCATGTGTCTACCCCGGTGGGCGACACTATTATTGTGGACCATGTATATCGGTCGTGTTTGGTGACTATTGGGGGTCTGGAGACCCGAGTTGATTTATTGCTACTGAATATGGTAGATTTCGATATTATCCTGGGCATGGACTGGTTATCTCCGTGTCATGCTATTCTAGACTGTTATGCTAAGACAGTCACTTTGGCTATGCCGGGTGTACCGCGGATCGAGTGGCGTGGTGTGACTGACTATATTCCTAGCAGAGTTATTTCTTTCTTGAAGGCCCAGCGTATGGTTGAAAAGGGTTGTCTTTCCTATTTGGCGTTTGTGAGAGATGTGGGAGCTGAGACCCCCAGCATTGAGTCGGTTCCCACTGTGAGGGAGTTTTCTGATGTGTTTCCTGCAGACCTGCCTGGTATGCCGCCGGACAGGGACATTGATTTTGGCATTGACCTGGTGCCGGGCACTCAGCCCATTTCTATTCCACCATATCGCATGGCACTAGCGGAGTTGAAAGAATTGAAGGAGAAGCTTCAGGAGCTCCTGGATAAGGGGTTCATTCGGCCTAGTGTGTCACCTTGGGGTGCACCAGTTCTATTTGTGAAGAAGAAGGATGGCACGATGAGAATGTGCATCGATTATAGACAGTTGAACAAGGTAACATTAAAAACAAGTACCCTACTCGCATTGATGATTTATTGACCAGCTTCAGGGAGCGAGGGTGTTCTCAAAAAATTGAC
>NW_017682857.1:0-9210 GCF_001879085.1 Nicotiana attenuata | reverse complement strand
TTTTATAGGATAGGAGTCCTAAATTCCTCCGGGACTGATAGGAAGGGACGAGTAACACCATGCAATAAGGGACGAGACCAACCCTCGCTTTACTTACCTTCACGGGGCGGGAAAGGGTAGATATGGATATGATGACCGGTGCATTAATACCACACGTAGCCCCTCTTTGAGGAGTGTCATACCGGGTATTGCATTGATGTGATACATATTATAAACAAACCTAGGACACCAATTTATATTCGCAAATATGCTTAACTTGTAATCCGTTTCAAAACCTAGCTTTTTCAATAGTTGTTTTCTTACATTTGTGTGTTTAAACTTAAATCCCCTATTATTTGAGCCATACTTGCTTATTTGCTAATTGTAAAAATTCACAAAAAACTGTCTGGCCGGGAACCACACTAGTGGATCCTGAGGGGTGCCTAACACCTTCCCCTTAGGATAATTTCAAGCCCTTACCCTATCTCTGGTTACCAAACATAGTTATAGATGAACCTTATAGGTGCCCTAACGCACCTTAAATCGTTAGGTGGAGACTCTTCAAAAAATGCAAACCCCTTTCCCAAAAGGAAAGAGTTGTCCCATACCAAAAAAAGTCATAAACCCGACTCACTCCGCGAGGAAAGGAAAAAGGGGGCGCAACAGCATGGCGACTCTGCTGGGAACCTTTAGGCTTTTACCATTTCATACCGTTTTTGTGAATTTGTACCCTCTCCTATGTGTAATTGCTTGTTTAATTTCTTTAAGAATTTAATTTCTTCTTCAAAATCAAAGCTGACATATTTTCCTTGTTTCTTTCCTTTAATTGCTGCTTTAAATTATGAAACTGCTGTATTTATCGCTTCCTTAACGTGCAAATACATGTCAAAATGCTTTTAATTTTTTTGCATAATCATGCTCAACATCATACTCCACTCGTTCCAAACAAATACTATAGCAACGCTTGATTAGTGGTTGCGCCCTTCCTTTATCATTACCCCCTAAATTCGAAAAGGCTTATTTGCGGTAAAACTAGTCGATCAGCGGTGCAGTCGACGGTTCCGTGCCTTCCCCCTTGAGTTGTCCGCTTAAGGGTACAAGTCTAAAACCCCATAGAAACCTTACTCTGTTTAAATTGTTGCATGCATCATGGTCAAACCTAGCCAGGTCAGTTATGTTGTCCACATAATTATCCTTTAAGATAGCCTTGTCCAAAAGTCCACTGGGTTTCCCTAAACCCAAATAGACATCATCAGTTCTGTGCATTAATTTGGAGAACCAAATGCCGATATGCTAATCATAAATGGATAAATAGTCGAGTCTGGTGGGGGTGAGGTCTAACCTTTTGTCTTGCAGAAAAGGAGGCACGAGGTTCCCAGCTTCGGAATGGTTAACATACCCCCACTCTTGCTAGACTGGTGGAAGAATCTTCCATCGGATGATCAGATCAATGAATGGAAAGAAAGGGTCGTCAAGGCTAGAGAAAAGCTAGATTACCTGGAATACAGCCTGTTAGAATTGGAAGGGAAAGTGAGGAAAAGAGTCAACGACTACCAGAGCGCTGAAAGAAACGAAGAAGGACGTCTGGCGAAGGCGTTCTTACTAATGAGCCTACGTGAGCTGGAGGATTTGATCAATGAGAACATTCAACCTGAGGAAGGTCCTTCTGGGACCAAATAGGCTAGATTTGTTCTTGCTCTTTCTTAAGATGTAAATAAGGCCAAGTGCCAATAGTAACTCATTTTTTATCATTATCGTTTTGAGATTCGTCTGTTCTTACATTATGAAATGAAGCATTTTTTGGCATTAAAAGTTCTCCAAATCAATTTGTCGCTAGGCCTACCTCGGTCACAAAGAGGTTCCAAAATTAGAACACGTTTTATGTTCCCGCACTATGTGTTTAAATATTGCAATACTTTTTATAATCCTCACTAACTTGATTACCTTTTTTGTTTTGTATTATTATTCCCCTCCCCAAAGGTTAGTTCGTGCACTCTGGCATCATCCTCTTAGTCCCGCTAAAGGCAAGAACAAAGGCAAAATGGAAGATTTAAACAACATCAGGAAGGAGAACACAGCTGAACGGGTAGAGGCCATTGATGGCCAGGGTATTCGGGTTCCTAACGAGAATGTGTCACAACTTGAACAGAAACTGTTGAAGTTCCAGGAAGAGCTCGATTAGGTTCGAAATCTGCAAACCTGTCATTTTCCCTCAACACCCCAGACATCAACTTCCCCAAAGCTCAAAACCCCACACCTCCTCAAAATATCCCAAAACAGCAGAATCATCCCACACCTCACCATCACGCTACTCCACCAAACAACTAATGTAACACCTTCCATACACCAAACAACACTCCACTACTCATCCCAGAACCTTAGAACTCCGCAAACGACCGTTTCCACGTCCATAAACAAGGCCATAACAATCCTATCTACGTGGAGACCATGCCACACTCCACCCAACCCATCTCATACACACCCGAGTCTGATGAAAAGGATCTGCTTATCATGAACTTGGCCGAGGAACTTAAGAAACTGACCAGTCGGATTCAGGGCATCGAGGGAAGCAAAGGAATCGAGGGGCTGAACTATGAGGACCTTTGCATACAACCTGATGTCGAACTGCCTGAGGGGTACAAACCTCCTAAGTTCGACATGTTTGATGGCACGGTTAACCAAGGGTCCATCTGAGGACCTATTGCGACAAGCTGGTTGGAGTAGGGAAGGATGAAAGGATCCGCATGAAGCTGTTCATGAAGAGTTTGAAAGGAGATGCATTGTCTTGGTACATCAGCCAAGATCCCAAGAAGTGGTCAAGCTGGATGAGCATGACATCTGACTTTATGGACAGATTCAGATTTAATACAGAGAATGCACCAGACGTGTTCTATATCCAGAATTTGAAGAAGAAGCGCACGGAGACATTTCGCGAGTATGCTACTCGCTGGAGGTCCGAAGTCGCTAAGGTCAGACCCGCCTTAGAAGAGGAGCAAATAAACAAGTTCTTTGTCCGGGCTCAGGACCCGCAGTACTATGAACGACTGATGATGATTGAGAACCACAAGTTCTCTGACATTATCAAATTAGGTGAAAGAATTGAAGAAGGTATTAAAAGCGGAATGGTTACAAATTTTGAAGCCTTGCAAGCTATGAATAAGGCTTTACAGTCCGGTGGTGTGTCCAAGAAAAGGGACGTAGGGGCCTTGATGGTTGCACAAAGAACCAAGTCTCCCCTTAAATACCAAGCTTACCCAACACCTCCACTCACATACCAACCAACCCCAAATTACCCTCACCCTCGTACCAAGCTCTGCCACCAACTTATCAATCATCTCCACCTCCTACATATCAACCTACTTCACCCAGATACTCCCAACCCGCTCATGTCTACCAAACTTATAATGCTCAACCATCCCATTATTAATCACCTCCTGCACGCCAAAACTTCCCTAGACCTCGAGCTAATTTTGATCGCAGACCTCCAAAATAATATACCGCCATCGCCGAACCCATCGACCAGCTGCATGAGAGGCTCAAAGCTGCTGGTTATGCCACCCCCATCCCTGCTGCAACCCTTGAGAATCCTTCTCAATGGGTTAACCCAAACAAATCCTGTGCATACCACTCCGGCATGAAAGGGCACACCATCGATGAATGCCGCTCTTTGAAAGAAAAAATACAGTCTTTGATTGATAATAAGATCATTATGGAAAAGGAACCCGCTCCAAACGTCCGCAAAAATCCTCTACCAGACCATAAGGGTGGAGGTATCCACATGATTGAAGTAGAAGATGACTAGGATCCCGAGGGATCAATCGGGTTGATCGCAGAAGGTGATGACCCAAAGAAACCGGCAATTACTCTCAAACCAATCACAGTCCAGATGCAACCGTCTGAAGACACTGAGGTGAATATGTCTATACCTCTTGAGTTTGAAGCAATGCCACCCGTAAAAACACCGGTACCAATTGAGGTTGAATTCATGTCTCCGGCAAATGCACCCGCACCGTTCGAGATTGCAGTCCTGCCACCCAAGGCGCATGTTCCATTCGAAGTGGTGATGTCAACCACGCCACCCTTCTATAAAAATGCTATACCCTGGGACTATACAACCGGGGCGAGAAGGAAGGGCAAGGTCAGGATTGAAGAAACTGTCGCACCACAGGGTATGACAAGAACTGATAGAGTCTATGCCCCTGAACATGTAGCTGAATCAAGCAAGCAGGATTCCAATCGGCCACCCCTCATTGAGAAAGGTCCGGATGACCTTTGGAGGAAAATACAGGCCAAGGAGTATTCGGTCATCGACCAGTTGAACAAGACGCCAGCACAAATGTCCATTCTCTCTTTGCTGCAAAATTCTGAGACGCACAAGAATGCTCTGTTGAAGGTGCTGAATGAAGCGTATGTACCAAATAACATCACCAGCGGGGAAACGACTAATATGGTAGGACAAGTTCTGGAAAGCCATAAGATCACCTTTTATGAGGACGAGCTGCCACCTGAAGGGCTAGGTCACAATAAAGCACTACATATCATCGTGCAATGCAAAGATTATTTCATCACCAGGATCCTTATCGATGGAGGTTCCAGTCTTAACATTTGTCCGCTAGTAACACTCAAGAAATTGGGCAAAGGGCTGCATGAGATAGAGGATGGAGCAATCAATGTGAAAGCCTTTGATGGTTCTCAGAGATCCACCATTGGTGAGATTAGCCTATGCCTCCAGATGGGACCAACCTGGTTCGAGGTCGATTTCCAGGTAATAAATATACCAGCGTCTTACAACTTGCTACTGGGACGGCTATGGATTCATGCTGCTGGGGCCGTAGCATCAACGCTGCATCAGACAGTGATGTTCGAATGGAATCACCAGGAAGTGATCATTCAAGGAAACAATAGCAACCCTATATACGGTCGCCAGACTATTCCGGCGATCGAGGGAAGAAGGAAGCTGGGTGGAGAAACTTACCACCACATCGAGCCGGTCAATGTTGTCGACAAAGACAAATGGTGGGATAGCAAAATCAAGAGTATACAGAGTTGAAGAAGCACTTGCAGTAGTGAAGAACTTGTTTCTAGAGGACAGTGATATGGACTGTTGTGTTATTGTCGAAGAGGAGGGGGAGGAAGGCCCTTCCATACAGGCTGTGAGCAGAGAGGTACATCTCAAGAATTGGACCATCAGGACCACCAGAGCCCGACGAGCTTCGGGGTAGCAAGGCTAATACAAGCACTATTCACTGTTTATTTACTAAATGATTTTCTTTTCGCATTTTTCAATCTCCGTAATAAGACCTTCAATGTTCAAAACAATTATTCAATCTATCAAAAGCATGTTGGGTTTTTCTTATGAATTAATATTTATTGCTATCGTTTTCCTCCTTACTTTACCAATACAACATCACTATTACTATCTTGATGAACCAATGACTGTGACGTACAACTAGACAACGCAACAAGAGGGCATTGATTCAGATGAAGATGACATACCTGACGAGATTGTCAAGGATGTTGAGAATTTTGAGAATAGACCTAAGTCCAACCTGGACGAGACCGAAATTGTCAACCTGGAAGATGCAGAGAACGTCAAAGAAACACAAATCAACATTCACCTATCGCCATCAGAAAAGAAAGAATACACAGAATTTCTAAAAGAGTATGAGGATATATTCGCCTGGTCGTATGATGACATGACTGGTCTAAGTACGTCTATTGTGGCCCACAAACTGCCAACCGATCTAACGTGTCCACCGGTAAAGCAAAAGCTCAGAAAGTTCAAACCTGATATGAGTCTGAAAATCAAGGAAGAAGTCACCAAGCAAATCAAAGCTAAGGTTCTAAGGGTAGTGGAATACCCAACATGGTAATACAAGAATCCCACAGCCTACAGGCCTCAGATGAATGGAGCTGTAGAAGCTGCCAACAAGAATATCAAGAAGATATTGAGGAAAATGATAAAGAAGCACAGACAGTGGAACGAGAAGTTATCATTTGCTCTACCGGGGTATCGCACCACAGTCCGCACATCAACCGGGGCAACCCCTTACATGCTGGTTTACGGTACAGAGGCTGTCATTCCAGTTAAGGTGGAAATTCCTTTCCTAAGGATCATGCAAGAAGCTGAGCTCGACGATGCAGAGTGGGTAAAGAGTCGTCATGAGCAACTAGCCCTTATAGAAGGAAAGAGAATGAACGCAGTTTGCCATGGTCAACTCTATCAGAACAGAATTTCTAGAGCCTTCAACAAAAGAGTCAAGCCATGACAGTTCACACCGGGGCAGCTGGTGTTAAAGAAAATTTTCCCGCATCAAGATGAAGCCAAAGGGAAGTTCTCTCCCAACTGGCAGGGCCCATACATGGTTCACCGGGTTTTGATAGGAGGAGCCCTCATACTCGCAGAAATGGACGGAGAAGTCTGGCCAAAGCCGATCAATTCAGATGCAGTCAACCGTTACTATGTGTAAACTTTATGCTTCCTTATATGATGTAAATTGAACTACGCCTGACCTGATTCCTGCTTAAGAGGGGATACGTAGGCAGCCCTATGGGTTCGGTCACAATTCAATAAAATTTTCATTTCCCCCCGCATTTGGAAACTGGGGCAGAATTTTGAGGAGGACCCTCAAAATTCCGAAGTAATTGCAGCCGATAGCCGCACGAGCAACAGTCAGAAATGTCAACCCATCAAACTGGGGCAGAATTTTGAGGAGGACCCTCAAAATTCCGTAGCAGGAGGGGTTGTAATGTCACGAACCACGTCACAGTTGTCGGTTCATCTAAAAGCTATTTTTGATTATACATTTATGTCATACTTTTATAAAATCATGCATGTTTATTATTGAAACTGCTTTGTTTAGCAATGCTACCCCAATGATACAGACGGTATCACCAGATCAAAGCTGAATGCGTCAAGCAAAGCCAGCGGGGATACGAACTAACCTTCCCCCTTACAAAACTCACGATTTTTCTTTGGATGCATGCACTAGGATTACGAAGTCATTGAACATAATGTAAGCCCATGGAACAAACATTGTTCAAGAATACAACTCTCCGAACCGTTGCACTTGCCAACATTTGCTATCAGCGTGCACCCGTAATGTTACGTATATCGCAATGCTCCCAGTAATCACAACGCCGCATTCTGCCATCAGCTAAGAAAACTCTACTGTCATTTGCTATCTTATTTCTTGCATATGGCTACCATGCTGCCTTCCAATTTGCATAAGGCTACTATTATGCCTTCCGAGGTTAAGCTCTACCTCCATCTGCATCTGCATTGCATAAGGCTACCATTCTGCCTTCCAATTTGCATAAGGCTACCGTTTTGCCTTCCGAGACTAAACGTTGTCTCCATCTGCATTTGCATTGCATAAGGCTACCATTCTGCCTTCCAATTTGCATAAGGCTACTGTTTTGCCTTCCGAGACTAAACGTTGTCTCCATCTGCATTTGCATTGCATAAGGCTACCATTCTGCCTTCCAATTTGCATAAGGCTACCATTCTGCCTTCCGAGAGTAAACGATGTCTCCATCCGCATTTGCATTGCATAAGGCTACCATTCTGCCTTCCAATTTGCATAAGGCTACCATTCTGCCTTCCGAGACTAAACCCTGTCTCCATCTGCATCTGCATGGCTGAAAGATCGCCGCAAACTACATCTACATGGATGAAAGATCACCACATACTGCATCTGCATGGCTGAAAGATCGCCGCATACTACATCTGCATTGCTGAAGATCGCCACATACTGCATCTGCATGGCTGAAAGATCGCCACATACTACATCTGCATGGCTGAAAGATCGCCCCATATTGCATTTCATGGTTGAAAGATCGCCACATATTGCATTACATGGGCTGAAGTATCGCCACATACTGCATCCTTCATGGGCTGAAATATCGCCAACTCATCCAAAGGCATCATCGTTCGGAGGCATCTTCATAGCCCGAGAATACTATGTCATGGCCTGAGGATCTCTTTCAATCTTTTGCATATCATTATTCAAAGGCATCATGGTTCGGAGGCACCATCCTCATAGCCCGAGAACATCACCTGCGAATCCTTTATCATACGCTTCATGGCCCAGGACATCATGGTCTAAGGACATCATCCTCATCGTCCTAAGACAACATTCATGGTCCAACGGGAATTTGCATAATGTTTAAATTTATGCACAGTATACGCTTGTATTGCTTCTATTTGCAGGTAAGACGGCGAGCAATGGCCTTCCTGGCAAGAGCGATCCCGCTCCAGTTCCCGCAGCCATATCAAACCCAACTATTCCCGTAAACCGCCCAATCACCCGGCCCTAGATATTGCGTCCGTTCTTGAAATATCTTCATCGGCATACTCCACCGACGGATCTTGAACTACATACGGCCTGATTCGTGTAAAACCAGGGATATGTAGGCAGCTCAAAAGCCAGGGTGCGGCCTAAACCTCTTCAAACTGTTTCGCTCGGTCAAAATTGGCCATCGTTTCTTTACCCGAAACCTCTTTCATCCTTCCCGGTTAATGAGGGTCAGCTGTTGATATCCAATTTTTCCCTATATATTTTAAATATGCAAAATACCTTCAAAATAACATATATATATGCATATATAAGCATGTCCAAGGTTTTAATTATTTTTTTCATAATTTTAAGGATTTTAAATTGATTCATTTTCTCCCTTTTTATCCATAAAATCCCCGATAATTATTTCAAAAATTATTGTTTTGATAATTCATCTATTGGATTTTTATATTTATGCCAAAATATGGCTGAGATAATTTTTACATATTTTTATAATTACATTTAGTATTTTTAAAGCTAAATCGCGCATAATTGCAATATTGGCCCTTTTCAGATTTAATATGTTTTATATGCATATAATAGGATCCTGTATTTTTAAATTGCTAATTATGTATTATAAATCATTTTAGCATTTTAAATTATTTTTTTCAGAAGTTATCTACTATTTTTTATAAATTAAATGGGAAAAATGGTTATTTAACTTATAGCCAAAATTGGCTTTCAATTCTAGCCTAAATCAAACGGGCCCCCAACCCAATTAAAAAACCCACCGGACCAAAGCTTAAAACCCAAGCCATACCCGACCCACCTACACCATTCAATCTTGACCATTGATCATTCAGATTAACGGTCCCCATTCCCCCTTCCTAAATTAAACCCTAAAGACTACCCCCCCATCTCTCATTCCCCTTCCTCATTCTCTCTCACCGGT